>NC_080169.1:9848163-10006282 GCF_950295315.1 Erinaceus europaeus
GGCACTGTCACTTGGGAATTCCACATGGAGTATTTCACTACTGGGTAAAAACTGGTGATAAGGACCAGGGAGATAGCGATGTTTACGTAATAGATTTGCATGCTTGAGGCTCCAAGGCTCAAGGTTCAGTCCTCCAATCCCTGGCATCTCCATAAGTCAGAGTTGAGCAGTGGTAACGGGAAAGAGAGAGAGAGAGAGAGAGAGAGAGAGAGTATGGATTGAACTGCCAATGTCCATGTCCAGTGGAGAAGCAATTACAGAAGCCAGACCTCCCACCTTTTGCACCCCATAAAGATCTTTGACCCATACTCCCAGAAAGGGATGAAGAATAGGGAAGCTTCCAATGGAGGGGAAGAGACACGAAACTCTGGTGGTGCAAACTGTGTGGAATTGTACCCCTGTTATCTTACAAGCTTGCTAATCATTATAAAGTCACTAATAAAAAATTGTAAAAAGAAAAAAAGAAAAAAGAAAGAAAGAAAGAAAGAAAGAAAGAAAGAAAGAAAGAAAGAAAGAAAGAAGGAAATGGAAACTGGGTCTCCGGGCAGAGAGAGTCTTCTCTAGCTTCTCCATGGGAGTTGTAAGGCCAAACATAGGCTCTGAAGTTTTCCAAGAAAGTATCCTTTCCACTCAGTTAGTAATTAAACAGACAACCAGAAACATATTTTCAGTACAAAGAATTTTTTTAATTGACATTGTAAGAAACATTGTTCTTTCTCTTTGTTACAAAAGGACTAAGTGGTTCTGAAAGCAAAAGTAGTGTGTTCAGTCCGTGGTGGGGCGGTGGCCCTGGGCTTGAGGTGGGCTGGGGACATCAAAGAGAGCTGTAGGTTAATCCAAGGAAGACCCAGGGCTGGCCACGTCTGAACACTATGCCTACAATACTTAAATGTATTTACACGTGTTTCTTTAAAAAAAAAAAAAAAAAAAAGGATTACACATTTTTTTTTAAATCTAAAAAAGGTGAAAACAAAAAAACACTTATCTTACATGTCTGCAGGATACACAAACAGTAACTCATCAGAAGAGAACATCCTCTGATCTACTCAAAACAACACAGGAAACCAGGTTATAAGACAGCTTAGACTCTGCACCGCTGGTGCCCTGAGTCTGTGAGAGCACAGGTCTGGAGCTCCGATGGGGCCACACCCACTGGCCCCTCCCACTGACAAGATGAACATAAAATAAGGCACATACATTGCAAGAATGAAGACTGCAGCTCGGGTGGAAGAGCCAACATGTGAGGTGCAGGGGGCAGTCTAATTCTTTAGAAAAATAAAACAAACATGGTTTGACAGAAATGTTTTCCAAATAACCCTGACTCACTAGCGAGTCATCATTTTCTCCCTAACTGCACAAGTCAGAGAAACAGGGAGAAGGCCAGAGGTGGTGGGCCTGCCACGTTTCCAAATAATCTTTGTCCAGATTCTAAGTGGCCCCATGATACCTTCCATCCACTGACTGTCATTCACATCACTGAATTCCCAGGAGAGCCCACTTTCCGTTTCCCTTTCCCTTCTCCCTTCTCCTCTCTGTTTTTTCTGAGATTTCCAGAGGGAAAAGTCCAATAGTGAGCTGAAGTGAGTGTCTTCTGAAAAAGCTTGAATGCAGTTGAAAGGGAGAAACTAGATTTAAAAAAAAAAAAGGGGGGGGGGTTAAGGAAGGGGAAAACTCATAGGATTTCCTGGAACCAAAGGAAAATACAAAAAACCTTCACAGAAGAGGAAGACAAGGTTTGAGCTAAGCCAAGGTCCAGGAAAATTTGAGATTCACGGAAAAAAAAATCAGATGCAAGGAAAGGATCATGGCTTTTATCAACTGGTCACGACCTGTTTGAGAAACACAGGAAAAACCTTGATTTTTTTTTCTTTGTTTTTTTTTTCTTTTAGTCAGTTGAAAAATAGTAGACTCGATTCTACTGAGCTCATCCCAATAGCTGTCTATCGGCTTGGGGCTCTGTGGCAAAGCATCCTTTGTTTTAAAAAGAAGAGCAAGATATAGAAGGATGAAAAAAGGGAAAAAAAATCTTAGCATCTTTTTGCTGAACTTAGGAACATCTTGCTGAAAGCAAATAGTTCTGGCTTTGCAGTCAAGTCCCAATGGACAAATGTACGTCCACACTGAGATTCTTGGTCCAAACAAAGGAAACACAGGAGAAACTGGGCTGATATTAAAGTTCTTCTCATGAACTAATATTTTATTTCACTAGAGTTTGTCTTCCTAATACTCATTTCTATGGAAAGAACAAGGGAGAAAAGCCACACAACTGATCACTTTGGACAAACCTGACTCCAGAGCTAAAAGGGCAGGTAGCCTACACAGCAGGTAGTGTGAGGTGTTAAACAGTATATATATATATATATTTAAAAGCGGAATGCTGGATAATCCATGTACTGTTTACACACAGAGCATGTCTTTTATGTGTACCAACTGCACATGGGAAGTAGCTGTCCTTATTAAAGCTTTAAATGTTTTAATTCAAAACAAATGTATAGATGTCAGTCCACATTAAGGACTAACTGCATAGAATAATGAACTCTTCCGTGGATGCTGTATTTTAACAGCGAGGGTGTGAAAAAGACACCCACACAGCTACTAAGCGTCTTCCCTGGTGTTCTCCAATACTGAAAAATTGTTGAGACAATTTATTCCAAATGCCACTATATGTGAGCCTTCCCTTTCACAGCTATATTTTATAAGTCCCTTAAGATGGAAGCACTCCTTCACTATAGTGGCATTAACAGAGGTTCACAACGAATCCATTTATGGGACAGTTTAAACAGCTATATTCTTAGACCTATAGATGATCAATCCTCAGTTATCTATGATCATGGGTAAAGAAATGGAAATAATCAACAAATACAGCAAACCCACTGTTCCTCAAGTGAATCTTACCCAATAGGTTCAATCTACAGCCTACCCAACTTGTCATAGGGACAGATCAAAGCAGCAATGTGTCTGAGTGTCACCAAGTGTCCCTTCCTCCTCACTGGAATTCTGAACAGCACTGAATGAAATATTCAGGCAGACAGAGGAGCAGTAGAGGCAGGCTAGATAGATAACTGACAACTAATCACATAGGTGTTTCCACAGGAAGCACATCTGTGGACGAGAAAAACGGAAAGCCCAATTTTTTGCCTCAATTCTTATTTGCAAGATTCCCAGATTTCCACTCATATGCGACTGTCTGAATCACACCCCAAACTGTATTAGGGACAGGGGCATGGTAGCAATCTGTCATTTCTGCTACAGTGCACCCACAAAAAGTCTTCAAACTCACAATCCATATTCTGATTCTTGTGCCCGGTATGGAAAGTAAAACACACACAAACAATGCCCACACAGACACTGAGCATATGCAAAAGAAAACTGTAAACGCTGCAAGTTTAAGCCCTTGGCCACAGCATATCCTACCTCCTTTTAGCAACAGAAAAACACGCCAAATCCTTTACGTTGACCTCTCTTTCAAACAAAAGAACATGCACAGCACACATTTACACCGGTTTACTAATAAGGGGGTGGACTGACAGCTTAAAAAAAGGGGTGGGGGAGGCAGCGAGTAACAATACTGATTCAAAACTGAAATGGAAGGCAGTTTCTCCCTAGAATACTGTAGGGTCTTGCAGAGTCCTTTTCCATAAAAGGAATATACTTGAAACACATCCCAGTTAGGTGAGATGAGATTGCTAAAATACATACAGATCTAAAAATAAAAAATAAAAACGGAGTCAACTGAATCTTTTAAACCCCTAAAATTTCATGTTGGTTGGTGGTACTTCTTTTTTGTTTTGTTTTTTTCCCCTTAATGCCTAGTGCATAACCGCAAGGAATTTGCTTTCTTCCGCGAGCGAGGTCAGCAAAGAACTCATGTCCCCGATGGCCATGTTGGTGGTGCTCAAGGGAAGGGTCGGCAGTGGAAGGGATGCCCGTGGCGTCGTGAGGCGGGAGGAGCTATGGGAGAGGTTCTGAATGAGACTTGGACTCAGGGCTCCTGACATGAGGCTGGCATGGTCCCCGTCGTCAATGATGGCATCAAAATCAATCTGCACCCCTTCCAGGTCATGACTGTGGAGGCTGTCGACTGTGCTCGTCACCTGATCAGCACCAGGGGAAAGTAATTCCGAGTTTTCAGCACTGGTCCTCTGTAGCAGGTAGCTGGCTTCAGGAATGGAGAATGAACCAGTTTTCGTATCTTGACTGAAGCCCACAGTTTGGTCATAGAACTGACCAGAGTAACTTGGTGCATTAGAACAGAGCTGATGGGGCTGCCCTTGCATCTCCATCTTGATACCATTCACCCTGCAGATCTGACTGGTGTCACCGAGCTGTCCCTGCTGCAGAGCAAGGCCGCCCCTTGGAACAGTCAGGCGCCTGCTGCCCCCAAGGCTCGCACACGGCTGGTAGCCCCTGATAGCTCCTGAGGCTGATGGCTGCCCACTGATGCCGGGAGGCCCTGGCAGGCCATTTTCTGGCCCTGGATAGGTGTTGATGTGTGAGGTAGCACTGACCTGCGCTAGCGTCTGTTGCCCCGGGCAGCCTGGCCCCTGGTGGTGCATGCTGTCACCGAGTAGCTGGTGGGGCAGGTACCCCTGGCCCATCAGGTCTTGGGTCGGTACTCCACTCGCTGCACTGCCAGCCGACTCGTTTGGAGTCACTGACATGGCAAATTCCAGGTGGCTCCCATTCCCCTGTACGGTGCCACTCTTCAGCTTTGACACTTGAAGCCCAGCCCCAGAAACACCATCAAATGAGCTTGTCACCCCTGGCTGCCTGTTAAGGCAGTTCCCATACTGTTGGATCTTACAGGGCAGCTCATGGAAGGCATTTCCACCGGGGCCAGTGCTGCCCCCGTGGCTCGCCAAGTGCTCTGGGCCACTATAGGAGTTGCACTGCTCCCCGAGGGCCTGGTACGCCCCAGCTGGGCCAGCCCCATTCCTCAAGGGGTTCTGTGGCTGGACACCCACGTTGTTATATAATCCAAAGGCCCGAGCCTGCTGCACCGTGGCCCTCTGGCCACATTTCATCTTTGAGGAGGACAGCTCAGAACTGCCGGAGCTGACCTCGTTCCACTGAATGGGTAGGTCAGTCTTGCTGGCTTCAGGGCAAGGCTGCTCCAGTCCATGGAACTGCTGCTGGGTGGCATGGCCATCTGGCAGCCCAGGTGGGTCAAGATCACCTTGCCCACCGCCCAGGCTAGAACCATGGGACACTTTGCTGTCTTCAGAAACGGCACTCTGGAAGTGCTGCTCGTACCCTGCCAGGTTCTGGGAATTTAAATACTGCACCACGTCATCAGGCAAGAAATCCTCATCATTCAGGTTCATATCAGAGTCCATGCTCAGGGACTCCAGGGTGACGTTCTCAGTAATGCTGGGGGGACAGGGAGACAAGTGGAAGTGACGGGACGGGCCCCCCTCGGGCCGTGTGTAATTCTGAAGCACTAAATTACGCTTCTCCAGGGATGGAGGCAAACCCAGAGGACTGAAGCTGTTAAGGCTGTTGAACCGTGGGACCCTGGGGAGGGAGAGGCTCTCAGAGACCGTCCTCACTGGGTCGCTGGCTCTTCTCACACCGTTCCCCAGTGCATCCTGGGGCAGCAGAGGGCGCCGGCCAGAGCTGTGGGCACCCCCATCGCTACACCTCCGGGGAGGGTGGACGGGAGGCAGGGGTCCCATGGGCTCCCTGCCATCCCCGAGCAGAGCCATCCGGGTCTTGAGGCTCATCCTCTCCATGTTGGGCAGCGGGGTGGGGGGCGGCCCGCCTGTGGCAGCCGCATACTTGGCCTTCAGGCGATACTGCTGGGCGGGCGTGAGGCTGAGCAGGCTGGGCAGGCCGTCGCACTGGCTGGCTTCACTTGACCTGCGGGAGGCGTCGGTGGAGATGGGGTCGTAGGAGTCGGCCACGCTCACATTCTGGGGTCGCCCCTCGGCCTGGGAAGCCTCGCTGGACCGCCGGCTGGAGAAACAGGGAGAAATGCCAGAGGAGCGGCGGCTGCTCAGGTAGGCAGAGCTGCTGGTGCTGGTGCTGCTGTCCCTCCTGTTGAATATGTTCAGCACGGTGATGTCCACCCCAGGAAGGTCGCTTCTGTTAGGGAGCAGGGTCACAGGCCCACCCAGATTGCAGCTGTTACCAGGCTGGGAGCCTGCAGAGAAAACACAGAAGAGATGCGTTCATATTGGGATGACGTAAAACGAGTGCCGGGCAAACTGGATACGGCCAGGTAGGCGATGACCACTTTGAATTTCCATAGGATGACACAAAAGGTCAGGGCAGTCTTCAAGGAGTGGGTGCAGGTGGCTGCCAACGAAGCTTGATTTACAAGGGAAGGTGGCAAGCAAGAGCATAGGGGGCCGGACAGTGGTATAGCAGGTTAAGCGCACATAAGTATGAAGCACAAGGACCTGCTGAAGGATCCTGGTTCGAACCCCCTGCTCCCCATCTGCGGGGGGGGGGGGGGGGGGGGTCGGTTCGCAAGCGGTGAAACAGGTCTGCAGGTATCTATCTTTCTCTCCCTGCCCCTGCTAAATTTCTCTCTGTCCTGGGGGCTGGGCAGTAGCGTAGCGGGTTAAGTGCACATGGCGCAAAGCACAAGGACCAGTGTAAGGATCCTGGTTCGAGTCCCCGGCTCCCCACCTGCAGGAGAGTTGCTTCACAGGCGCCAAAGCAGGTCTGCAGGTGTCTACCTTTCTCTCCTCTTCTCTGTCTTCCCTTCCTCTCTCTCCATTTCTCTCTGTCCTATCCAACAACAACAGCTATAACAATAATAAGAACCACAACAAGGGGAACAAAATGGGAAAAATAGCCTCCAGGAGCAGTGGATTCATAGTGCTGGCACCAAGCCCCAGCAATAACCTGGGAGGCAAAAAACAAAACAAAAACACAAAACAAAACAGCTCCCTTGAAGTTTACCCATCATGACTGAAAGCAATCACAACTTCCTGGATGAGGTAAACTCCTTCACAGTCAAAGTGCAAGGGAGAACAGAGTCCTGGCCTGAATACACAGTGCTCAAGACATTGATAAGTAAATGGCCCAGGTCAAAGGCGATGAAGGAATTTCCAACATACACTCAGGAATACTGTAGGAAGGTGAGGTGTGAGGTCCACCTGTTGGATATAGTCCATATAGTTAGTATAATCTCAGAAACACAGACTGACTTGAACTTGACACTAGCAAGAGCTGCTTGCAACTTGTATTTCTACTAACTAGGCAAACAAAAAGATGGTTACCAAGCTCCTGCTTATAGCAGGTTGAAGCCAGAGACACACACCTTTGCTAGCTAGGGTTTCCTTTTAGTTGTTTGGTCTAAGCCTTACGATTTTCACCATTAGAGTATGGGTCATGCACACTTTTTGTTTTTCTTGCTCTTTTCAATTAAACATCTGAGACTTCTTCAAAAAAGGCAACATTAAATATTTTAGGGCTGATAGAAATATTAGCAGACAGACATAAGACCTAGTTTCTCTCACTTAAATATAATCTTATATTCTTGTAACAAACCTGTTTTCTTAAAGTTTTTTTTCATCTTTATTTATTTATTGGATAGACACAGCCAGAAATTGAGAGGGAAGGTGGTTACAGAGAGGGAGGGAGACAGAGAGACACCTGCAGCACTACTTCACCACTTATGAAGCTTTCCCTCTGTAGGTGGGGACCGGGTACTCGAACCTGGCTCCTTGTGCACTTAACATGTGCTCTCAACCAGGTGCTCCACCACCCGGTCCCCAAACCATTTTTTTTGCCTCCAGGACTATCACTGGGGTTCAGTGCCTACACTATAAATCCACTGCTCCTGGAGGTCATTTTTTCCATTTTGTAGGATAGGACAGAAAGAAATTGAGAGAGGTGGGGAAGGTAAGAGAGGGGGAAAAAAAGACAGACACCTGCAGACCTGCTTCACCACTGTGAAATGACCCCCCTACTCCCCACCCCTGCTGCAGGTTCATACTATACGCACTAACCCAGTGCACCACCACCTGGCTCTCATTACAAACTACTAATAACTCAAAGAAAATCTAAAAAGAAAACTGCTTACTGCAGTAGAAATCATCAGTCTTTTTAAAGAGTTTACTTCATTAGCAAACATCAAAAGTGAAACTGATAATAAAAAAAAAAAAAAAAGAGCAGAAACTTTTGAAAGCTTGTGATCTGTTGTGGAACTCACCATTTCCTAAAAGAGGAGAGACTGCAGGGGCTTTGGGGGGTAGGATGGGGTTCAGTCGCGGAAGCATTCCATTCACTTGTTTGAGCCTTTCGAGTTTTACGTTCTCCATCCATTTGGTCCCTGCCGGGTTCCTCCTAGCTTGCAAGGCAAGGGCTGTGGTTGCAGTGGAAATGGTCGAGTCCATGATCGGGGTTTCATCGATAGCACTGAGGTCTCCAACACCACCTCCATCTGTCAGAGGAAGCTCGAGCCCACTGTTGGAATAGTTGCTGATGGGGGACTGTTGGCTGCTGCATGAAGACTGACCACCAGGGCTTGGCTGAGATGTCTGTAGGAGTGGAGAGGAAAAAATAAAAAATAGAAGAAAGGGAACCGATAATGAGAGGAAATCAGGCATATCAAGATCTGCAGGACTGTTGGTGGGATGAATGAACATGACTGTGCTAGTGATAAGGGTGGTCTCTCTGGACCAACACAATTAATGGAACACCCAGTGGATGGACAGAGGGAACACAATGGATCGTAGGGAGTGCCAGATGTGGTGTGAGAGGCATGCTATCAGCTATGGGGTCCTGTCTCAATGTCAGCTCTGAAAACACACTGTTAGTTCCAATCCCACTACCAGGGCTTTCTTCTTTGGGCGAATTACTTGGTCACTCTACACTTTCGTTTCCTTATTTACAAACTAAGAACAATTATCTTAAGGACTGTTGTAGGAATTAAGTCTGAAGCCCCATGACAACACACAAAGTATCAAAGGCCGGAATAGTAGTTATTGATGAGTTCAGACAGCACTAGCAAATTTTTAACCTAGATGGCCATTGTCCTTGGGTTCCATTTGCATGGTAAAAACAAATAGCAACAATGTGCCCTCTATGTATCTGTGACCTCATCTCCACCCAGAGATCCTCTGAGATTTCTTTCCCTAAACTCCTCTTTTTAAGATTTACTTATTTATTTCTAGAGACAGAAAAAATCAAGAAGAAACAGGAGACAGGAAGAGAGAGAGAGAGAGAGACAGACAGACACGAATAGCACTGTTTCACCACTCAAGAATCTCCTTCACCAACACCAGCCTTACCTGGGTTGCACTATAAGCCAGCAGCTTCCAAGGTCTTTATAAATTCTCTTCCTTCTACATTTTCCTGCTCTAAGCTGGGCGTGGATCATACCAAAGGAGTTGTAAGGTAACTTATAAGAGTTAAAAAGCCTATAAAGGAAGTTCTAAGAGGCAAACCTCCAACCATGTAGCTCCTACTAGTACCCAGAAGGACAGAAAGACGTCAAGTTGCACATATCGAGAATCTGGGTGATTATAGTGGCCCCTTTAATGTGTCCCTGGCACTTCACTAGGACAATTAAGATGAAATTTCTCTTAGCCCCAAGCATGTGAACCTAAGTTTGTTTGTTTACCAGAGAGCGCTGCTCAGTTCTGGCTTATGTTGGTGCTGGGCATTGAGCCTAAGAACTCAGTATCTCAGTCATGAAAGTTATTTGCATAACCATTATGCTGGCTCCCCAGCCTGTGAATTTAATTTTTAAGATAATCTGCCAGACAGAACTTTAGTCTAATTCTCTGGTCCCAGTGAGAGAAAGGATGCTCCACCTTTCACTTCTAAGAATCCCTTGAAATTGAGTAGAAAGCTGACAGTTTCGATTTTGAAACAACATGCAGTCGACAGAGAGGAGTTTGCATAACCTATTACTTATGTTCTCTCGAAAAATTCTACTCTTCCCTGATTGAGAAAGGTAAGAAAAGTGATGTTCAGAGAAGTTCAGTGATTGTCCAAAGTGACGAAGTCTAACACCTGGTCAGTGCTATAGACACTCCTCTGGAGTACTTGGTCTAGGGTGATTATATAAATGAGCCTGACTATCTGGAAGGCAACTGGGATATTTACTGATATTCCCCATGGAACCTGTGGGACTTTCTTTGCAACCCTAATAGGACTCACAAGCAAATAGGCACTTTCGAAGTGAGTGTCATATGATACACTAAGTCTGTTCTGGGTAAGCAAGCCAATCAAAATAAGACACACAGATTTGATTATGAGCTTATAAAGTCTCTATTAGTATTATTATCATCACGACTGTTTCAGTAGAGTCTTATAGGGCCAAACCACGTGCTTATATCAAAGATTCTTTATTCTTAGACAAATCAGTGTGTGTGTGTGTATGTGTGTGTGTATATGTGTCTGTGTGTGTGTCTGTGTGTGTGTCGTTTGTGCCACAGAGAAGAGAGAGAGGAGGTCCAGAGCGAAGAGGAAACACAAATCTTTATTTGCGCTGGCACCTCAGAGTTGGGTGCTAGAGAAGCAGGTTGGGCCGCGTGGAGGTAACGAAAATGGTCGCCTCACGCAGTAACCTTTCCTGTGTCTGAACACGGAAGTGAAGCGCTGGCAAGAGAGCGAGGTGTGGAAGAAAAAGGGCTTTTATCGGAGTAGCTTTAGTGAGAATGGGAAGGGGGAGGAGTAACCATAGTACTCCAGGATAGGATAATAACTCTCGTGAGAATGGGAGGGGGGAGGAGTAACCAAAGCACTCCAAATATCGTGGGGAAATAGACAATGCCCTGAGGGCACAACATGGCAGAATGTCCCAACTCTCTTGCGGGAATTAGCAGTAGCCTGAGGGGACAACATGGCAGATGTGACTGCATCTGCACAATTTCCCAGCATGTGTATGTGTGTGTGTGTGTGTGTGTGTCTGTCTGTCTGTCTGCCTGTGAGATTGTGCACACTCATGTATACACACATGCTTCCATAGGGCACGGAACTGATTAAAAAATGCCTGGGTATTTACTATAAAAGTGCTAAAAACAAACACATCTGATCTTTCTCAGAGAAGGCACTGTATGTCTGGTCCTAGAACGAATTAACTCTAATCAATACAATAATTAAATATTTAGTCTTTGAGAACATCTGTGTGGCCATCCCCAGTGTGATTTATTATGAGAGTCTAGACAAACAGAACAATGAATTTCACCATTTCGTCCTGCATTCCCACATGCTGAATGTTCAAGACATATCATTTTTATGTTTGAGACATCTGAGTAATGTTCACTACACCAAATAGATCACAGAGCACACACACAAAAAGTAAAGCAACATGAAATGAGTAAAAGCTGATTATTCAAATGAAAACAAAACAAAAATAGCAGAGGAACCAAAATTCCCTCACCTTATCACCCACTGTCCTTAGGAAGTAAGAACAAGACACTTAGGAGCATTACACAGAAGAGATGTTGGATTAATAAGGAAAAAGAAGAAAGAATTTAATTTATAGCATGATCAAACCAAAGATAAATTTTTAAAGAAAGAATATTAGAAACTTAAACTTCATGCACATTCAAGCCTACGAAAATGTATGCCTGTATTTATAAGCATATGCACATATACACATATAAGACTCCATTAAGCAGCCTGACTGTTCTCACTGTACTTTAGATTTCATTACCAGTAAATTAAGGGGTCTAGTTTCAGTCTCTATGCTCTCTTCCAGAACCATGTTTTCGTGACCCAATTACTTTATAAAATCATTCACATTTGGAGGCATCTCTAATATCACTGAATCAAATTGCTATACATTGTCTCCACCGAGTTTCTGTTTAAATAATGGGTGTCCAGAGGGGAAATGGCAAGTTTTCTTGAGTTAGGGATGCACATAAAAAGTACAGCAGACTCTGGGCTTGTAGGATAGCTTAAGAACATAAATCATTGTCTTTCAATGACATAATCTACAAGACCACAAATTCACTTCTCTTGATTCATTAAACATTTGTGGATATACTGTTGAATGGTCTGTACAGCTATCTATTATACAGGTGGACCTCGCTTTAGGAAACAGGTTTATGCTCCAGGAAAAAAACAACTATATATATATACATAAAACACAATTTATGAGCAGATTAATTAAAAGTATAGTGATCAGATAGATGTATACATATTTAATGAAGGTATTTTTTGAAAGCAAAAATATAGCCACTCACTGAGAAATAAAGATAACTCCAAAGAGCTTCTTTGCATTGCTCTTGGCTAGATTTAATATCACTAAGAGTTCAAAGACAAGTACACTGTACCATTAAAATGTTGTTTCCTACCCATTGGTCCCGAGATGGCATGTCCATCATTTCTTACCTATATGCATGACCTATTAGCCAAGGGAATTCACTTGGGAATTTGTAGAATGCATATTAATTGTTGAGTTTTTCTAAGTCTATGCAAACCTCACTTTAAACTGATTACAGGTCTGCCTGCCTGATCATTTCCACATCCAGAAGTCTAGGCATATGACTCCTTTCTGGTATTTTACCTTCACAGTCCAGAAAATGATGAAGACTATAACACACTTAACAGAGCTGAGTTCATACAGCCAAATACCCATATGCTGAGTCTCCCTTGATAGCTAGTCTTCATTGTTCTTCTTTGAAAATGTCCAGCTGTCTTAGACTGGCACATACATAGGCAATATCACCAAGTCACCAAGTAAAGTTTAAAAGAAGCAGGGGGCCCGGGCAGTAGCACATCGGATTAAGCGCATGTGGTGCAAAGTGCAAGGACCGGCGTAAGGACCCGGTGAAGCAGGTCTGCAGGTGTCTATCTTTCTCTCCCCCTCTCTGTCTTCCCCTCCTCGCTCAAGTTCTCTCAATTTCTCTTTGTCCTATCCAACAACAAAGACAACAATAATATTAACAACAACAATGATAGACAACAAGGGCAATAAAAGGGAAAAAATGGCCTCCAGGAGGAGTGGATTCATAGTGCAGGCACCAAGCCCCAGAAATAACCCCGGAGTCAAAAAAAAAAAAAAAGTTGTGAGCTGGGAAGATAGCATAATGGTTATGCAAAAACCTTTCATGACTGATGCTCCAAACATCCCAGGTTCAATTCCTAGCACCACCATAAACCAGACCTGAGCAGTGCTCTGGAATAAAAGGTTTGGAAAAACGGGGGTGGTGGTGGTGGGTGATGGTGCACCTGGTTGAAAGCACATGTTACAGTGTGCAAGGACCCAGGTTCGAGTCCCCACCTGCAGAAGGAAAGCTTTATGAGTGGTGAAGCAGGGCTCCAGGCATCTCTCTGTCTCTCTTCCTATCTCTCTATTCCTCTGATTCCATCCAATAAAAATAAAGATAATAATTTTTAAAGGAACCCAGGAGACTTGAGAAGTTTTTTTTTTTTTAACAAAAAAGGAGGGGTTGCTTCTGTGATGACCTATGAAATGCAAACTTAAAAATAAAAGACTTATTAAAGAAGCTGCAGCAGCACTGTAATCCACTGGTTAATGTCAAACACCAAAGAGCACTGGAGCTGTCTTTTCTAAAAACAGATAGCCATGACCTGTTATTCTCCACCAACAAAACATAAGCCTTTTTCACTCACACTGTTTCCTCCTGTACATGCCCCTGGCCCCAGTGGCTTGTATACCTTCCCCTCTCTGTGTGCTGAACTTGGCAGCTGTCTCTCTGCCTCTACCTACCTTCGTAACTCTACTGGTGGTTAGTTCCTCTCTCTTTTTTTTATTATTGTTATTGATGTTGTTGAATAGAATAGAGAGAAATGGAGAGAGGAGTGGAAGACAGACACCTGCAAACCCGCTTCACCGCTTGTGAAGCGACCCCCCTGCAGGTGGGGAGGCAGGGGCTCAAACCAGGATCCTTAAGCCGGTCCTTGTGCTTTGCGCCGCGTGCGCTTAACCCGCTGCGCTACCGCCCGACTCCCAGTTCCTCTCTTGAATGTTCTTACACAGACTTGTCTTTGCTTTTAATGATCTGCTTCTGCCACTGGATTGTAAACCCCTAAAGAATAGGGACCCGGCTTATTTATCTTGGGGATTATTGGGCAAACAAGACAGAAAAACATGTCAACAGAAAGACTGACTTGTTGCGTGACAGGTCCCCTGAGAAGGCTATGTCTTCCTACCTTCCATAAAGCGGGTCTGGCTTCAGATAAGCGTCAGTAAGCCTTGAAACTAGGTTGAGGGCATCTGAATTCCCTACACACTCCTCTCAGGGATATACGACAGGTCTGAGAAAATCAGAAGGAGAGTGAATGACATACCATGGGCTTCTCGGCCTTGATCGCTTTCACCTGGAGACATTCTTCGCGCTTTGAGGTAGCATTGCTGAGGTCCTTCTGCTCACCCAGAGCTCCCTGAGTCTGCCGGCCCGGAGACCTAGACTGTGAGTGGCTGCTGGAATCTCGAGGAGGCGGAGGCCGAGGATGTATGTCACCACGCTGCTTCTTGGTGACATGTGCCTCTGGGCCATGTACCGTCTTCACGTGTTTCCGGAGAGAACTTGGGTCTGTGTAGCGTTTAGTGCAGCCTGGGATTTTGCACACATATGGTTTCTGTCAGATGTCACCAGAAGGAAATAATAGATTGTTAGGAACATGGTTATATTCCCGATCCATAGTGTCTAGCGATTTTTAAAAAAATTATTGATTTACTCCCTTTTGTTGCCTTTGTTGTTATTGTTGAAGTTGATGTTGTTTTGTTGGATAGGACAGAGAGAAATGGAGAGAGGAGAAGACAGAGAGGGGGAGAGAAAGATAGACACCTGCAGACCTGCTTCACCACTTGTGAAGTGACTCCCCTGCAAGGTGGGGAACTGGAGATTCGTACCCGGATCCTTACGCCAGTCCTTGTGCTTTGGGCCACCTGCGCTTAACCCACTGTGCTACCGCCTGACTCCCAGTGTTTAGTAATTTCTTTCTCTCTGTGTTTCACTAGGTACAAAGCTTAATAAAGAACATTTAAACATGTTACAGGGCTCACAGAATTTTAGCTTAAGTGTTGACTATCTTAGAAAGAGCCTAGGGAAGAGCTAAGAATGTGTGAATTGCCTTTATGTCCTTGGAACTATTTATTCATCCTGTGAGTATGAGGAATTATTCCTGTGCCACAGTAAGTGCTCAGCAGATAGCTGGTCACGGTGACGGTGAAGACGATAATGTCAGAAGACGATAATGTCAAAAGTCGTTAAAGGGCAACCATCAGCTAATCAAAAAAATATGCTGCACTTCTTCTGGAAGAGTTGATGTGAAGAACCTTTACATGGATCCATTTGAAAATATGCTCTTCATACATGGGCATAAAAAGATATAATGCCTATAGCATTGCCTTGTCAGACACCCACTGGCCCATTTTCTTTTTGGGTAGCATTACAGTTATGATAGTCAGACCATCTAGACTGTCTTTGTCATAAAGGCCTGTGAGACCATCCAAGAATGTTCAGGGATGATGGATGGTGTGCTGGGAGCAAGGCGTTCTGATGTAAACTCTGCCCCTCAGTTGATACTAATGTCTATAAATTATTTCATGCGACTTACACTTTCTTGATTCCTTTTATTATCTTTATTGGATTGAGACCATCAGAAATCAAGAGGGAAGGAGGAGCTAGAGAGGAAGAGAGACAGAGATATCTGCAGCCCTGCTTTACTGCTCGCAAAGCTTTCCTCCTGTAGGTGGGGGCTGGGGGCTCGAACCTGGGTCTTCGTGCATTGTAACATGTGTGCTCAAGCAGGTGTGCTACCACCTGGCCCCCAGCTACTTAGGTTTTCGGTGTGGGCCAGTGATCACGGCTGCAGACACAGTCATAAGCATATACACGGACACTTAAAGCTGAGTGTTTTCCGCAAACCACAGAATTTTTGGTATTTGCCCAGGTCTGGCTTCAGAATTTGGACTTTGTCCACAGGCGTGAGATATATTCATGGATACTTATCTGGCTACGTCTTTAGATCTCCATACACCAGATGAACTATTCGATAGGCAATGGTCATGATTAGTAAATGAATCCATTTTATACATATATATCCAGTCTTAACAGAATGTATGTGCCTAAAAGATGCATTTTTCACTAAAAGCCCAAGAACAGACTGAGTGCTGCTCAAAATGATGAAAGGTCCTAATGCAGTGAAGCAGAGATCCTGCAAATTATTCTGAGAGACTTTACCTCCAAATCTGAGTTTCTTTGGGGGTAGAATTGACTCCCATTAACTATGAATTACTTCTAGTCAGGAGCATCTGTGATTTGCAGCAGATATATGTAATGAAATGAACACATACAATTCTAGGCATTAGGGATGGAAGAATGTCTTTGAGGACTAGTGCTATTATCTTATAGTGGTTCCTGTGCTTCCTCACAGCACTGCTGGGAACAACTGTTCCATCCGCAGGCAGATGTGGGTGCCTAGTGCATGAGGGAAGGGGGCGGGAGGGAGGGAGGACAAAGAGAAGCAAGCATGGCATATTCCAAGAGCTAGTCTTCTCAAAAATATCTGCACGTGATGATGAGACAGGTAGGGGAATGAGGACATAGTAAGAGGGAGAATAGAATGAGTCTAGAAGAGTTTGTTAACTCCTTTATTTTTTTAATAATATTTTTCTTTTTTATATTTATTTATTTATTCCCCTTTGTTGCCCATGTTGTTTTATTGTCATCATTATTGTTGTTGTTGATGATGTCATCCTTGTTGGATAGGACAGAGAGAAATGGAGAGAGGAGGGGAAGACAGAGAGGAGGAGAGAAAGACAGACACCTGCAGACCTGCTTCACCGCCTGTGAAGCGACTCCCCTGCAGGTGGGGAGCCGGGGACTCGAACCGGGATCCTTACACCAGTCCTTGTGCTTTGCGCCACCTGCGCTTAACCCACTGCGCTACCGCCCGAATCCCTGTTAACTCCTTTATTTCCTAGATTAGTTCGTGCATCCCATGTGCTCTCAAGTATGAGCACAGACAGTGAGTCCTCACTTAATGTTGTCAGCAGATTTCTTAAAAGCTACAATTTCAGGCCAGGCGGTGGCGTGCCTGGCTAAGTTCACACATCACAGTGTGCGACCCAGGTTAAAGCCCCTGGTCCCCACCTGAGGAGGGAAAGCTTCAGGAGTGGTGACGCAGGGCTATAGGTGTTTTTCTGTCTCTCCCTCCTTCTCTACCCCCTCTCAATGTCTGTCTGCCTCTATCCGATAATAGATAAATAAAATTTTAAAACCGTAAAAAAAGGGAGTCACGCGGTAGCACAGAGGGTTAAGTGCACCTGGCGCAAAGCACAAGGACCAGAATAAGGATCCCAGTTTGAGGCCCCGGCTCCCCACCTGCAGAGGAGTCGCTTCACAGGCGGTGAAGCAGGTCTGCAGGTGTCTGTCTTTCTCTCCCTCTCTCTGTCTTCCCCATCTCTCTCTGTCCTATCCAACAGCGAAGACAGACAACCATAATAACTACAACAAGAAGACAACTAGGGACAACAAAAGGGAATAAATAAATATTTTTTAAAAATGTAAAAAAAAACAAACAACTCCTCAATTTCAAGAAAAAACAATGAGAGAAAACCCTTTCCACTTGATTCAATAGCCATCATCTGATATGTAGCAATGGTAGGGCCCGCGCCACTCTCTGAAGGGAGGCTGGAAGATGGGGAGACAGTGATGTTGTAGCACATCAGGTCTGCATGTCTGAGGCCCCAGGTTCAATCCCAGCACAACTGTAATTCTGAACTGAATAATGACCTAGTCTCTGTTTCTCTCTAATGAAAATAAATCTTGAAAAAAAAGAGTATCAAAGTATTTGACACATAACCAGTCAATATTTGTTTATTGAATCAGTGAACGCACAGATAAATAAAAGGCAGTATATAGATTGGTCTAGAATTGTCTAAGTACACATACCTGAATTTGCAGGATGAGTGTGATTTTTTTTTTTGCCTCCACTCTTGGTGGCCTCTTTTTTTAAAAATTTTTTTCCTTTCCCCTTCCATTTTATTTGAGAGAGAGAAGTTGAGAGAGGAGGGAGAGATAGAGAGAAAGACAGACACCTAAAGACATGCTTCACCACTTGTGAAGCATCTCCCCTGTAGGTGGGGAGCCGGGGGGCTCGAACCTGGAACCTTGTGTGGATCCTTGCCTTTAACACTATGTGGGCCTAACCAAGTGCACCACCACCCAGCTCCCAGGACAGACCTAATTTTGATATATCTAAAACTGCATTCATACACCTGGCCTAAGTCTTGTATATATATTAAAAGAAAAGGCACAACTTATTTTCATGCTTGTGAATAAAGTCTTATTTATGTTTATGATCCACAGTAATAATTTAAGTAAGCTCTTCAGCCATGGAGAAAGTCACTCCTATTCCTTCTCCCCCAGCTTTTGACGGGCACTAATTCACTTTCTGTCTCTATCAAATTCACTGTTCTAACTCTCTGAGATTCTGTAAACACACACACACACGGCATATATCAAAAATATTGTTGACATAAGAATGAGACGTGCCATACCCTTTAAAATATCTTCAGATAGTTGTTTGATAAGAGACTCCAAATAGCTTCAATGTTATTATAGCCTGACTCTTTCAAAGAGTCTGTTGGACATGTGAACCCTTCTATGAAGTGTGCTTGTTAGAGGGTCTTGTCTAATTAATGCCATTAGAAAAGAATGTGGTCTATCAGTTCGACTGAACAGAAAGTTGGTGCAGATTATCTTGACCACCTACAAGCCAAATGGCAGTCAGCTGAATGATATACTTTCATTTTACCACATTCTCTGTCATAAATTTGTACCTGACAGATCATGAATGGACTTGACCAGTAACCCCACAGATGCAGATAACAGATGCAAGCAAGGCAAATGCTTCTTCACAGCACTGCAGGCAAACTGAAGGCAAATTTTGTGGGCAGAACTATGCCTCGTGTTAACAATTGCTGATGAGTTCTTCCCCAGATGTGGCAAACCTGTGTGTGTGTGTGTGTGTGTGTGTGTGTGTGTGTGCGTGCGTGTATATGTGTGTGTGTGTGTGTGTATTTTTCAGCTATCTTGATTCATTTAAGAGAAGGCTTCACAGAGGAGCCCAAATTATTAGAACTGGAACTTTAAGGAGAAGTTAGATGTTTATAGGCATGCCTGTGAGGTCAGAAAAATGAATTTGAAATAATTTTCTTTCATCAACTTCTACATGAATAAAGAACAACAACAAAACAAAAAACATAAAGGGGTCCTCATCATCCCATCAAGAGGCTCACCCAGGGATTCACGGACCCTTACTCGGTACCCTGTGATCCTTGGGCTTGGAAGTTAAAATGGTCATCCATCACTAAGGACAGCCCCCTCAGTGTGCCCCAGGGTTCCCGCTTTCCCTCCTCAGCAAGTACTGGGCTTTAGAGAAGTGTAGGAATGCCCACTCCTGGCCTCTACTCTGCTAGGTTCCCCGTGCTGCTCCTAGGCCTCAGTCCTCAGCTACGAACATAAACTATGCCATGAAGTTTTATCTTGAAGTAATTGACAGTTATCTTAAGTAACTGACTAGAAACATTACTGGGTTTCTGAGAATAACTCTCAAGACTCTCTGGAATTTACATTGTCTGGAAATCCAGTCTGGCCAAGGCTGGCTGTTCTGTAAATGTACTACTATTATTATTATTATTATTATTAGTAGTAGTAGTAGTAGTAGTAGTAGCAGTAGTAACAACTATCTTAGTAGTAAGCTGTCATCGGCTGTCAATGTGTTTCTAAATTGATCTTTGATACTCTCAGCGTCATCTTTTGCATGCATCCATACTATTCCGGGCAGGCCAGGTAGATGGAGTTACAAGCTAAATGCTCCTACTATATGACCAATAGGTGGCAGAGCTGAGCAACTAGAAATTTTTGGGGAGGGTTTTTTTTGGGCTCCAGTGCTGAATATGGGCTCCAGATCAAATTGATAGGGTTTACAGTTAATGATATTTGTATACTTTCCCCATAAATTGGGAGCTACTTTCTTCCTTGATCCAGCTTTCTAGTCCTATTTACAACTTTGACACCATCTTCCCAGATAATAGCTTTTTAGCCCACCAGCATGCTAGCTGTCTGGCTCAGGCAATAATAGCTAGTAAAGTCTTGGGCCCCTTGGAATATATGTAAAATACTTACTAGCTTTTACCAAAATGGAGACCCCCAAATCTCATCTGCTGTAGTCTTACCTTTAGGTTCCTGATTATTACACACTTTGTTCTGCTTTATATCCTAATGCTTTTTCAGCCACCAGTTGCAAATGCTACCATAACACCATCCTGACTTTCCTGGGCAGATAACTTCACCTATGTGCCCTGGAATTCCAACTCTCCAGACCCCTGCCCTACTAGGGAAAGACAGAAACAGGCTGGGGGTATGGAGTGACCTGCCAATGCCCATGTCCAGTGGAGAAGCAATTACAGAAGCCAGACCTCCCACCTCCTGCACCCCATAATGATCCTGGGCCTGTACTCCCAGAGGGATAAACAACAGGAAAACTTCCAATGGAGGGGATGGGATATGGAACTCTGGTGGTGCGAACTGTGTGGAATTGTACCCCTCTTATCCTCTGGTCCTGCTGATCTTTATTAAATCAATAAAGAAGGAAGGAGGGGAAGAAGGAAATAAGGAAGGAAGGCAGGAATTCCTTCTTCTTCTGCATAACTTTTTAAATGGGGCCCAGTGTTCACCCTACTTTGGAGACTCCTGTCCTTTATCTGCAACATGAAGTGGCTACTCAGGTTCAAAATGATCAGGAGGAAAATACAACGGACCTGCCCATCTTCTCCTTCTATTCCCCCCCCCCCCCCCCCCGGCTTCACATCTCCACCCAGCAGCTCAGTATCCAAAGCGTCTTTCAGGGAGGTGCCTTACCTCATTAGAATGTGTTCTGTTTTGGTGCTTGGCACGATCGGAGGCATTGGAGAAAGCCTTGTTGCACCCTTCGTGCTCACAGACATATGGTTTCTCTCCAGTGTGGGATCTCAAGTGCGTTTTCAAGTTTTCTAGTCTCGAGTAGGCCTTTGTGCAACCTTCAAACTGAGGACAGCAGGTAAATCTGGATTACTCCACACAATGACAGCTTATGCCGAACACTCCCTCCAAGTGGATGAAAGACTGGCACTTGGAGGGCCAGCAGCTTTTTTCAAAATCAAGGAACAAAAGTCCACTGAACGGCATGTATTGGGATTCAGAGAGGGGCTCCATGTCTTTGGAGAGAAAGCATTTTCAGTGCTAGTAAAAAGTCCTGGAGGGTTTTTTTTTGTTTTGTTTTGTTTTTGTTTTTGTTTTTAAATAGACCACTCAATGTGGACAATGGATTCCATTATCTGCTCACTGATCTCTTCAAATTCCCACCGATTTCAGCTTCAGCACAAAGTTCATTAATATGGCTTTGTGTCCATACAAAGGCATGGAATTCGATCATGTTTGCAAAAGGCCTTTAAAATGTTAAGTACCAAGACTGAGCAGTGGCCAGGGTGCCTGGCGGGCACCTGAGTAAAATAAGGATTAGACTTGAAGGGGTCCCAGCTTGCCTCCTAGGATAGACATACTAGGAGAATAAGAAACAAAACAAAACAAAACAAACCTCGAAAGCCTTATAGGTTATCTTTTGAAAAGTTAACTTTAGCTTTTCAAGTCAAAGCTGGAGCTTGCCTTCACCCCAGATCCCTTGCTGAGACGGGCACTTGTTCAGGGCAGGCAAGTGGCTATTTGCTCCTTCCCAGGGCCAGCTGGTGCCTCCTCATCACCACCTCCCTGCTTGTCCTTCTGCTGCTAGGCACGTGAGGCTATATTGAAATGGAACTTATTGGGGGCCAGGTAGTAGCGCAGCAGGTTAGGCACACATGTGGCACAAAACCAAGGACCAGCATAACGATCCTGGTTTGGGCCCCCAGCTCTCCACCTGCAGGGGGGTCGCTTCACAAGAGGTGAAGCAGGTCTGCAGGTGTCTGTCTTTCTCTCCCCTTCTCTGTCTTCCCCACCTCCTTCGATTTCCCTTGGTGCTATCCATCAATGATAACAATAGTAACAACAACAACAACAAGGGCGGGAGTCAGGCAGTAGCGCAGCGGGTTAAGCACACATGGCGCAAAGCGCAATGACCGGCATAAGGATCCCAGTTCAAGCCCCGGCTCCCCACCTGTAGGGGAGTCACTTCACAAGCAGTGAAGCAGGTCTGCAGGTGTCTGTCTCTCTCCCTCTTTGTCTTCCCCTCCTCTCTCCATTTCTCTCTGTCCTATCCAACAAGGAGGACATCAAAAACAATAATAACCACAACAATAATAAAAACAAGGCCAATAAAAAGGAAAATAAATAATGAATAAAATTTAAGTTAAAAAAATTAAGAACATCAGTTCCTTGGGCTACTACGTCTCTCCTGTGCTCAAAAGGCAGACAGTCACTAGAACTGTCTTGTCAGACAGCACAAGTTCAGAACACTTCCAAAGCCAGGGTGTTAAGACTCCCAGGCCACAAAATGCTGGCACTTATCAGTGGTAACTCTGCACTAGACTTTTCCTGCCACGCTCCCCCCCCCCCCCCCCCGGTATTGTCATCACTGAAAACAAGAGCCTTGAAAATATGAAAAAGATTCACCCATGGATCCTGCTGAGTGGGACCCTGAAGGGGTCGCCCCGTGGCTTCTGGGTACTCACAGTGCATTTGTGAGGCTTCTCTCCTGTGTGTCTCCGCATATGCACCACCAACATGTACTGGGCTTTGAAGGGTTTCTGCTCTCTAGAGCAATCTAGCCACCGGCACACAAATTCCTTCTTCTCTCCGTGAATATGGTCGTTGTTTATATGCTGAAGGTTAGAAAGAGAGGGAGAGAAATGGAATGGAAAATGCATTACTCATCTCTGAAGACAACAGGAGAGGGGGAATATAAAACAAACAAAACAAGGGAGTCAAGAGGTAGGGAGCGCACATGGCGGGAAGCGCAAGGACCTGCATAAGGATCCCGGTTCGAGCCCCCGGCTCCCCATCTGCAGGGGAGTCACTTCACAGGGGGTGAAGCAGGTCTGCAGGTGTCTGTCTTTCTCTCCCCCTCTCTGTCTTCCCCTCCTCTCTCCATTTCTCTCTGTCCTATCCAACAATGACAACATCAATAATAACAACAGTAACTACAACAACAATAAGAAAAACAAGGACAACAAAATGGAAAATAATAAATAAGTAAATAAATAAAATCCCACCCATCTCAAGACTACATGAGGGGCCTGGTGGTGATGCACCTGGTTAGGCACTCACATTACAGTGCACAAGGACCCAGGTTCAAGCTCCTGGTCCCCACCTGCAGGGGAAAAGTTTCAGGAGTGGTAGAGTTGTAGGTCTCTCTCTCTGTGTGTCTCCTTCCCCCTCTCAATTTATCTGTCTCTATCCAATAATAAATAAAAGGTAAATGAAGATTACATGATCATTTGATCCTGTTATGATTATTTTATTCTGCAAGGATACTCCTTAGGTAAACCTCTCTCTCTTTTTCTTTATTTTATTTAGATAGGACAGAGAGAAACTGAGGGGGGAGATAGAAAGAGACAGACCTGTTTGCTTCTTTTCTGTTAAGCTCCCCCTCGGAAGGTGGGTAAAGGGGGACTTGAACCCCTTTTCTTATACGTGGTAATGAGTGTCATCAGTTGTGTGTGACTTTAACAAGTACTTTCTCAGAAACACATACACCACTAAGAAATCTGTGCAGTGAAAAAGGCTGCCTTCTGCTTTGCTTCCTTGTGCTGGGTAATAGTGGCAGAGTGTTTAATTACTTTCCTGCTTAGTCTCTGACTTCCAAGTGATGAAGTCTCGGGGGAACTAGGAAAAATTACACGCTCACAGCTTGCCTTTCCCAGTTACTCCACTAGGGGGCTTAGTGATCTAGGAAAGAGAGAGAGAGAGAGAGAGAGAGAGAGAGAGAAAAGAGAAGTTTGTTCTACAGTTTTTACAGGATGATGCCAGAAAAGAGGGACTGTTATTTATAGTCCTCTTCTTAAACAGTTCTCAGGAAATACAAGAAACAGAAGGGAATCCATGCTATGTCACTGAGCACAAAAGACTATCAAGATAGTTTCAGAAAATCTGAACACATTCACTCAGGCCCACACAGAGCACAACCCGGGGCAAACATCTGTAATTTTTTTTTGAATGTTGACTACCATATTATTTTTTAATTTTTTCCCTTTTATTGCCCTTGTTTTTCATTGTTGTTACTGATGTCATCGTTGTGAGATAGGACAGAGAGAAATGGAGACAGGAGGGGAAGACAGAAAGGAGGAGAGAAAGATAGACACCTGCCGACCTGCTTCACCGCCTGTGAAGCGACTCTCCTGCAGGTGGGGAGCCGGTGGCTCGAACTGGGATCCTTTCACTGGTCCTTGCGTTTGGCGCCACCTGTGCTTAACCTGCTGCGCTACCGCCCGACTCCCCTACCATTTTATTTTTAAAAGCTCTGAAAAGCAAGGAATTCATGTGTTTATCTTTCTTGGAAGTTTTATTATTATTATTTTTATTTGCTAGGACAGAGAAATTGAGAGGGAGAGAGATAGACAGAAACACATCTGCAGCACTGCTTTGCGGTTTCTGAAGCTTAACCTTCTGCAGATAGGCAAATTTCCTCTGAAAGCCAACTGTCTTAAGCATTGGCGTTTCTTCAAAGTCCTGCTGATGTGCAGAGACGAGCAATGTGCTGCAAAGGAATCTAACATTTAAAACCACACAATGCATCAAGATGCTAGAAATTCGCTTTGTGGGGTGGGGTGGTGGGAGATCACATAAAACCACTCCATCAACATTCTCTTGAATTAGTTCTGGAAGTTCAAACTGAAAAGTTTTCCAAGTTATTGGACATTAAACTTGAGTTCTTAGATTAATGTGCATACAAAGAAAAAAAAAGGAAAAGATTGAAGGGAAGGAGGGAGGAAAGAGGAGGAGTGTTGGATGAAGCCAAAATCCCTTTTAGAAAACTGAATTGGGGGGTCGGGCGGTGGCGCAGCGAGTTAAGCGCCGGTGGCACAAAGCGCAAGGACAGGAGTAAGGATCCTGGTTTCAGCCCCCAGCTCCCCACCTGCAGGGGAGTCGCTTCACAGGCAGTGAAGCAGGTCTGCAGGTGTCTGTCTTTCTCTCCCTCTCTCTGTCTTCCCCTCCTCTATCCATTTCTCTGTCCTATCCAACAACGAACGACATCAACAACAATAATAACCATAACTAGGCTATAACAACAAGGGCAACAATAGGGGGGAAAATGGCCTCCAGGAGCAGTGGATTCATGGTGCAGGGACTGAGACCCAGCAATAACCCTGCTTCACCGCCTGTGAAGCGACTCCCCTTCAGTTGGGGAGCCAGGGGCTCGAACTGGGATCCTTACGCAGGTCCTTGTGCTTTGCGCCACATGCGCTTAACCCACTGCGCTACCACTGGACTCTCTCTCTCTCTCCATCTCTCTCTCTCTCCATCACTCTCTCTCTCTCTCTCTCTCTCTCTCTCTCTCTCTCTCTCTGGCAGGAGTTCTGGCAAAGGGAGGCACATCTTCTAGTTTCTCTGCTGGAGACCTTACTCAGCACACTACAGTCTAGTGGACTCAAGCTTGCCTGTTTCGGGGGTCTGTCAGCACCTGACTCCTGGAAACTTATCTTTTAAAATATTTTTTAAATTATCTTTACTCATTGCATAATGACAATCAGAAATTGAGAGGGTAAGGGGTGACAGAGAGAGAGAGAAAGAGAGACACCTGCACGTGGAGCAAAGCACAAGGACTGGCAGAAGGATCCTGGTTCCAGCCCCCGGCTCCCCACCTGCAGGGGAGTCACTTCACAAGCGGTGAAGCAGGTCTGCAGGTGTCTGTCTTTCTCTCCCCCTCTCTGTCTTCCCCATCTCTCCATTTCTCTCTGTCCTATCCAACAACAACGACAACACTAGCTACAACAATAAAACAACAAGGGCAACAAAAGGGAATACATAAATAAATAAAAATAATTTAAAAAATTTTAAAAAGGGTTAAGCACACCTGGAGCAAAGCACAAGGACTGGCGAAAGGATCCCAGTTTGAGCCCCTGGGCTCCCCACCTGCAGGGGAGTCCCTTCACAGGTGCTGAAGCAGGTCTGCAGGTGTCTATCTTTCTCTCCCTCTCTCTGTCTTCCCCTTCTCTCTCCAATCCCACAACAATGACAGCAATAACCATAATAATAACCACAATGATAAAAAAAAATCAACAAGGGCAATAAAAAGGAGAAAAAATAGCCTCCAGGAGCAGTGGATTTGTAGTGCAGGCACCTAGCCCCAGCAATAACCCTGGAGGCCAAACAAAACAAAACAAATAAACAAAAAAAACCAAGCCCCTGGACATCTGCCCACCAAGGAAGAGAGTGACACAATTAACTGGTGTTGCTCAGGGACATGGGCAGACCAATACGGGAGATGCCCTTTATGCAGGAGTTTGTCTCTCTCTGGCTCACTAACTCAGTGGAGGCCTAGACTATGGGAGGAGAGAAAAGCAGTCCCTTCCTTCAGGCAGACTGGCAAGGGAAGTGGAAACTCCCAAACAGTATCTTTAAGCCACGTGACTGACAGGTATAGGGAAGGAAGGTTTTGAAGCGGCAGGAAGTTGGAAGTTTAAAACTGGAAACAAAAGTGGCTAAGAACTCCTTGGGCAGAAACTCATTTCCCCAGAGTCCTACCCCACTAGGGGAAGATAGAAACAGGTAGGGGATATGGAGCCACTTGTCAACACCCATATCCAGTGGAGAAGCAATTGCAGAAGCCAGACCTCCCACCTTCTGCACCCCATGAAGAATTTTGGTCCATATTCCCAGAGAGGGATAAAGAATAGGGAAGCCTCTAATAGAGGGGATAGGTGGTGGGAACTGTGTGGGATTGGACCCCTCTTATCTCACAATCTTGTTGATCATTATTAAATCACTAATAAAAAATTTAAAAATGGGAGGCCAGCCAGGTGGTAGCACACCTGGTTAAGTGCACATATTATAGTGCGCAAGGATGCAGGTTCAAGTCCCTGGTCCCCACCTGCAGGGGGAAAGCTTTACAAGTGGCAAAACAGGGCTACAAGTGTCTCTGTCTCTTTTCCTCTCACCCCCCCCTCAATTTCTCTCTGTCTCTATCCAATATTTAAAAATTTTTTAAATGGTGAGGAAGGAGCACAGAAGGAAAGAAAAATGAATTAATGAGAGCAAGGACTAAAAAAGTCCAAAAGGCGGGGGAGGGCCCTGGTTGAGTGCCCATGTTACAGTGTGCAAGGACCCAGGTTCGAGCCCCTGGTCCCCACCTGCAGGGGGAAAGCTTTACAAGTGGTGAAGCAGAGCTGCAGGTGTCTCTCTCTCTCTCCCTCTCTATCTCCCCTCTACCGTCTCAATTTCTGGCTGTCTCTATCCAATAAATAGATAATAAAATTTTAAAAAATAATAATGTCGTGTGGGAGTTGGGCGGTAGCGCAGCAGGTTAAGTGCACGTGGCACAAAGCATAAGGACCAGCCTAAGGATCCCGGTTAAAGCCCCCAGCTCCCCACATGCAGGGGAGTCGCTTCACAAGCGGTGAAGCAGGTCTGCAGGTGTCTTTCTCTCCCCTTCTCTGTCTTCCACTCCTCTCTCCATTTCTCTCTGTCCTATCCAACAACCACGACAACAATAATAACTACAACAATAAAACAACAAGGGCGACAAAAGGGAATAAATAAATATTGAAAAAATAATAATGTTGTCTTTAAACCATGACAAGTTTCACCAACCTTGGCCTCTGGAACAATGTTTGAAAATCCCAGGCTGATCAGCACGCACCTACACCCAGTGTTCCTTCCACATGGGCTAAAGGGAGGGGGAGGGGTGGCGACCTCCTGTTTCCAGAAGGTTAGCCCCTGAGAATTTACCCAGCTATCCTCTTAGTGCAGACCAGAAGTCAGTCTAACCTGCCTCTGTAGTTTTCTAAAACCGTTCTGACAAAGACCAAAATTCTGGGTGCAAATTTGGTTTGAGCCCACACATTATTGTTCTTAAAACAAATGTCTACAACCTCCCTGAGCATATCAGGTTCATTGGTATTTGTCTTTATGCTCCGGGATGTAATCCATTACTGTAAAGAAACACAGAGACATCTTTCTGCTTATCTGGGTAATTCAAATGTATCTTAAGTTTACAGTAGCTTGTGGAGCTAATTTCAAAATGAAAAGTCTAGGAAATAGAAATCTTTTGGTGTCTCTGTATCCTATCTGCTATTTTTTACAATGATATTTTGGTAGCTGCAGTAATTTTTTAAAAAAATATTTATTTATTTATTATTGGACAGAGACAAGAGAGAAATTGAGGAGGGGGAGAGACAGACAGAGGGAAAGAGACAGAGAGACACTTGCAGACCCCCTTAACCACTTGTGAATTTCTTCCCCCTGCAGGTAGGGACCGGGGGCTTGAACTCGGATCCTGGCACACTGTAATGTGTGTGCTTAATCAGGTGTTACCTCCCGGCCCCACTGCAGTAAGTTCTTTATTTCTTTTTCTTTGTTTTTTATTCTTTTATTTCCCATTGTTGTTATCACTGGTACTCAGTGCCTACAGGATGAATCCATAGCTCCACTCCTGGTGTTCATTTCACTTTTATTTCCTAGGGCAGAGAGAAATTGAGAGGAAAGGAGGAGATAGAGAAGGAGAGAGAGACACACACACACACCTTCAGTGCTGCTTCACTCTTAAAGCTCTCTCCCCTACAGGTGGGGATCAGGGGCTTGGGCATTCAACCAGGTGTGCTGCTCATTTAAGAAAGACTTCAGATTACAGTGGAAAGAGCAGGGTGAGAGAGGGAATCAGAAGATACATCCTAGACTGATTTCCGGTGAACTCTGTACCTTAGAATAGGTCAATTTACTTATTTGGACTTTAATGCTCTCATTGGTAAAATTAAGGTGATGAATCAGACCGGGTGGTGTTGTCAAACTTTTTTTTTTTTTTTTTGCCTCCAGTGTTATCGCTGGGGCTTGGTGCCGGCACTACAAACCCACTGTTCCTGGTGGTCATTTTATCCAATCTGTGCGATAGGACAGAGAGAAATTGAGAGGGAAGGAGTGGGAGAGGGAGAGAGGGGGAAGAAAGATAGACACCTGCAGACCTACATGGCCACTTGTGAAGCTTCCCCCATGCAGGTGGGGAGCGAGGGCTTGAACCCTGGTCCTTGAGCTTTGTACTATGTGCACTTAAGCAGGTGTGCCACCGCCTGGTCCCCCTCACACTTTTCTAGTAGACAGGGAAAAAAAATAGCTGCCAGGTGTGGTAGGTTTGTAATACTAGCACCTAGCCCCAGTGATAACCCTGGTGGGGGAAAAAAAAAAGTCTAAGTAGCTCAGAAGATCAAAGCACAGTGAATTCTTAACATACAACAGACAGATCCCATGAGGAGCTGGCTTGTGGTCCAATGGGCACGTGTTTATTTGTGGTTTCATGGAAAATTTGGCTTTCTAGCAGTGGAAACGTTAATCAAATATATAAATAATTTAATTGGAGGGAAAATAATGCATGATTAAATTCCAAACTAATCCAACACAAAGACATGCAATTTGCCAGAGGCCCAAGCACTAGAAAGATAGATGGTGTAAATTACAGTGCTGTATGCCGACTCTCTCAGCAGGCCACTCTGAGCTCTCCTTCTCTGAATGAACAAGACAGGGACACCAGGACCAAGCATTTCCCCCAGAAATTCAAGTCTAGTCACTGAGTTTCTCTATGAATCTATTTCTTCGGTTTTCCAATTGGGATAGTAAGCGCTTGCTTTAGGAAACAGTCGATGAAGTAAACAAAACATATCAGGAGCCCATCAGAAACCAGTAAGATGGCAATTGGGATGAGGCATGTAGCAGAATGATTCAAGCAAGACCCAGCATCGCCATGTGACCTGCGGTGCTCTGAGAGCACAGACATAGGTGGCGGAAACTATTCTGCTGACCAGGAAATAGAAGAAGTAGCAGTACTTTGAAGGGTTCACTACAGGAAGGAAGCCCGACACTCAACCAAGGGCATTAGAGTGGTGTAGGAAGATGATCTTGGTGGGGGTAGATAGCATAATGGTTATGCAAAGAGACTCTTGTCTGAGGCTTCAAAGTCCAGGGTTCAATTCCCTATGTCATCATAAGCCAGAGCTGAGCAGTGCTCTGGTAAAAAAAAAAAAAAAAAAATCTAAAGGAGGTGGGGTGGGGAGGGTAGCGGTTTCCTTTCTTCTGGCTTCCTTATTTCACTATTTGTCTAGGGCAGGGGGTGGGAATGTCTTTCCTTTCGTTTCCTTTTTTTTTTTTGCCTCCAGGGTTATCACCAGGGCTTGGTATTGGCACACAGCTTTTATTTTGTTTTATTTACCATAATACTGCTCAGCTCTTGCTTAAGGTGATGCAGAAGAGTGAATCTGGGACTTCAAAGCCTCAGGCAGGGTAGTCTCTTTGCATAACCACTATGCTATCTATCCCTGAGTTTTTCTTAACCCTTTAGAGGAAATGCATGCATGTCCACTCCAAATTTTCACAGGTCTGCAAAGAAAGCTCTCATTCAAGCAGTCAGTGGAGTTTAGGAATTTATTATTATTTTTTTGCTTTTTTTTTTCTTTTCCTTTAGGGAGATCTCCATTGACTCTCCTCATTTCCCCACCCCAACCCCACTATTATTAGTGACTTTGTCATGGCGGAACAGGCTCTCCGAGAATGTTCCAACTCTGGCGGGAACATGGCAGATGTGACTGCATCTGCACAATTTCCCAGCAGACTTAATAATGGTTTACAAGATTATAAAATTACAGGGGTATAGTTCTGCACCACACTTATTACCCAAAGTTTAGTGATCCCCTGCTCCCCCCACCCCCAAAGGTAACCACCATTGTTCTAACAAAGTCTTAGAAACACTCGGGTTATGGTTTCTCCCGCCAACTTCACATATTGCAACCGCCTACGTTCCACATAAGAGCTGGTAAGGTGTCTTTCACTTCCTTCTTTACTTCCTTAAGCATAACCATCTCCATTCAATCCCAAAGGACACATGTTTTGTTTGTTTTTCCCTTAATTGCAAAGTAATATTCGAGTTAATATATAGGACATCACTCCTTCATCCATGTCACCCAGCCATATGACTGCATGGATTCTTGCTCCAGCAGTGTGGTTTCCTTTTTGTTTTGTTTTGTTTTTTTCTTTCAGAGTGGTCTCTGGGACTAAGTTCCAGCACTATGAACCCACCACTCCTGGTGGCCATTTTTTCCCATTTTATTGGATAGGACAGAGACAAATTGAGATAGGGAGAGAGAAAGACATCTGCAGACCTGCTTCACCACTTGTCAAGTGTCCCCTGCTGCAGGTAGGGAGCCAGGGCTCAAACCCAGATTCTTGTGCTTAGTACTATGTGCGCTTAACCGGGAGTACCACCGTCCGGCTCCCCAGAGGCCTGGTTTTCTAGTTCTGGGTGGAGAAGACTCCTCCATCCTAAGCGACTTCCTCTGAGGAGGAGCCAAAGGTGTATGTGGGAGGCTGAACACCACTGGTTAAACTCTGCTTAGGAAGTGTCTTCATCAAAACATAGAAGCCTTGCTGCTTCAATCTGTCCAGTCTTTAAATTAGCTTTAAAAAGTAAGTTCCTCCCACTGTCATGATGAAAAAATACTACCATTAAGTACACCTGAAAACAGGGAAGGCAAGGAATGTAAAACTGGAGGCGGAACTCTCACCACAATTTCCATACAGCTCCCCTGTGCCTATATATATATAACATACCAGTCTTGCTGTCAGTATCTACTGTTTCTGAAACAACACAGAACGTTTTTGTTTTACCAGAGCACTGCTCTGCTGGAAAATTGTTCCAATGCAGTCACATCTGCCATGTTGTCCCCTCAGGCTACTGCTAGTTCCCGCGAGAGTTGAGAGTTGGGACATTCTTGGAGTGCCTGTTCAGCCATGTTGTGCCCTCAGGACATTGTCTATATCCCCGCGATATCTGGAGTGCTCTGGTTACTCCTCTCCCCTCCATTCTCATGAGAGTTATCATCCTATCCTGGAGTGCTATGGTTACTCCTCCCCCTTTCCATTCTCGTGAAAGCTGCTCCTATAAAAGCCCTTCTTCTTCCACACCTCGCTCTCTTGCCAGTGCTCCACTCTGGTGTTCAGACGCAGGAAAGGTTACTGCATGAGGTGGCCATTTTCTCTACCTCCACGTGGCCCAACCTGCTTCTCTAGCACCCAACTCTGAGGTGCCAGCGCAAATAAAGATTTGTGTTCCCGCTTCGCTCCAGACCCCCCCCCCCCTCTTCTCTGCGGCCCGCGCACTACAACATCTGGCTCTACAACACTGCTCAGCTCTGGCTTATACTGCTGTGGAGGCCTGAACCTGGGACTTCAAAGCCTCAGGCATGAGAGTCTGTTTGCATAACCGTTATGCTACCGCTCCCACCCACACAGAACTTTTTCACCAACCTGAAAGGTCTTACAAAGTATGCTGTCATTTTTTCTGCAGCACAAATTACATGCTAAAGTAAAAAGTATGAACTTTAATGAGGCTCTCTCACCACACACAAACATCTGTGAACACACACACTGACTATTATTATTATTATTTTATTAGGAAAGAAGTACTTGGAGACACTCTAGAGAGCACCTTACCAAACGCGAGACCCTGAATCCAAGTCCCAGTGCTGTTGGGTTGTTGGAAAAGTCATGGCTGTTATTCTTTTCTGTTTTTCTATGCAAAAGTGCATCTTGACTTGTCAGACAACCCAATATATGGAAGCTTCATGTATGGTGAAGCAGTGGATAGGACAGAGAGAAATTGAGAGATAAAGGGAAAATAGAGAGGGGGAGAAAAAGAGAGAGGCACCTGAAGCCTTGTTTCACAGGTTGTGAAGAGACCCCTCTGCAGGTGGGCAGCCGGGGCTTTAAAATATTTTAAAGGGGGTGTGGGCGGTGGTGCAGTGGGTTAAGTGCACATGACACGAAGTGCAAGGACCGGCATGAGGATCCCGGTTCGAACCCCCAGCTCTCCACCTGCAGGGGAGTCGCTTCACAAGTGGTGAAGCAGGTCTGCTGGTGTCTATCTTTCTCTCCCCCTTCCTCTCTCGATTTCTCTCTGTTCCATCCAACAATAACAATACTAACATTAACGATAAACAACAAGGGCAACAAAAGGGAAAAAATGGCCTCCAGGAGCAGCGGATTCGTACCAAGCCCCAGAGATAACCCTGGAGGGGGGGGGGGAATATATATATATATATATATATATATATATAAAATGAAAAATAAGAAAAGGATTTACATAGTAGCACATTTTACATATAAATATCCAAGGCAATGGAATAGCATTATGGACTTGCAGTTTAATTTCCAGTTCAGTCATTTGTTATATTTCTCTTTATCTTAACCCATGAACAAGCCACTATTTGATTCCACTTTAAAAAAAAGGCAGGGGGAATAGGATAGGACTGGAGAGAGAGTAAATGGTTTTGTAAAAGATCATCATGCCTCAGGCTCCAGTGTCCCAGGTTCATTTCCTTACACCAGCATAAGCCAGAGATGAGCACTGCTCTCATAATGAATACATAAATAAAAAGCAGAGACATTTCCTTCTCAGAATACCAAACCGAAAATATTTGATCCTTTCTAAATCTATTCCCATTGCTATCAGGTTAGTGAATAAAAGAGGCTTAAGTTACTTCATGTGTTCAGTAGACTTTATTAATTTGAAACATTTAAGATGAGATATTGGGAGTCGGGCAGTAGCGTAGCAGGTTAAACTCACGTGGCGCAAAGCACAAGGACCGGCATAAGGATCCTGGTTCAAGCCCCTGGGTCCCCACCTGCAGGAGAGTCGCTTCACAAGTGGTGAAGCAGGTCTGCAGGTGTCTATCTTTCTCTCCATTTCTCTCTGTCGTATCCAACAATGATGACATCAGTAACAACAGTAATAACTACAACAACAATGAAAAACAGCAAGGGCAACAAAAGGGGAAATAAATAAATAAATATAGAAAATAATAAAATAGAAAATATTTTTAAAAAAGATGAGATATAAACAAGCCAACACTTTCCAGAAAGCTCAGTTTTCAATTTGCTAATCGACCTTACATTATAAGTCTGTAACTACAGCTTTATTTAACAATCTACAGGAAGACGGCGAATCATTTAGAATCAATTAAAATTTAAATCACACGAACACTAATTTGAGAAATGTAGCTAAATGTTTTGTCAGAAAGAAATCTCTTGACAAGAATCCCTCATAACTTTCCATTTGCAAGGCGGCGTATGCTTTCTTGGTTGGTGCATTATTTAAACCGTGTAACGTTTCTGAAGTTTTTTTAAATTTTTTTTTTTTTAATTTTAAATTTATTTATTTATTTACTCCTTTTTGTTGCCCTTGTTGTTTTGTTGTTGTAGTTATTATTGATGTCATTGTTGTTGGATAGGACAGAGAGAAATGGAGAGAGGAGGGGAAGACAGAGAGGGGGAGAGAAAGACAGACACCTGCAGACCTGCTTCACCGCCTGTGAAGCGACTCCCCTGCAGGTGGGGAGCCGGGGGCTCGAACTAGGATCCTTCCGCTGGTCCTTGTGCTTAGCGCCACCTGCGCTTAACCCGCTGCGCTACCGCCCGACTCCCACGTTTCTGAAGTTTTACAACTGTCGTGACATAGGTTCTATTCAGGACAGACTGAGATTGGATTCCTAAAGCCTTTACTAGGAACAAGTAGAAAAATAAGCAGAAATCATAGACTATCAGGGCTGAAATAGGCCTTTTATCTCAATATGCACTTTAATTTTAGATAAATAAAATAATTTCAATGGATTTGGTGACGTCCATCAATCTTCTGAACAGAGTATTCTAAAAGCTGCTTGCTATGTAATAGCTATGGTGGTGGAATAGGGGACCTTTCCAAAGACCTTGCAAAAAACAACTGTTTCAATTCCTGCGGCTAATACAAATATCCACGTCTCAGAGTTCTCTGATACGTAGGAGTAAACAGAAAAATAAGACGCGTGGTTCTGGATATAAAATTTCATTCTCCTAATAGAAGTGAACTATTTTTAATGTCCTGTCAGATTTATACTATGGTTAAAAGGGGGACCCTGTGACAGTTATTTAAATCTTATTTCAAGATAAAACTACAACAAAATCATTTTATGTGTAAGAAAGGGCAAGTTCTATAAGAAGGTAAATGCCTGGCGAAAAGTCGGCTATGAGAGCAGGAAGGTCAAGGAGAGATCTCAACGTTAGGGCACAGGATTTGTCTGCTCGAGGTCCCAGAGGCCCCTGGTTCAGTCTCTAACACTAACGTGAGATACAGCTGAAGAATGCTTGTATCTCTCTTACTTGCTCTCTCATTTCTCTCTCCTTCTCTCTCTCTCTCTCTCTCCCTCTCCCTCTCTCATAAAAGTAAATACATTTTGGGGGAAAAAAATCCTCACCCCGCATCTGTATCAACTTAAGCCATACACATGTTTCCCTGCAGTGGAACTCCATCCTAAAAACAAAAGTATATAAAAAGGAATAATTTGCTGACACACATTACAACATGCCTGAAGCTTGACAACATTATGGTAAGTCAAAGAAGACACATACAAAAGACACACATTGTATGATTCCAATTATATAAATGCCCAATCTAGGCCAATGTAAGCAAAAGAAAGGAGATGGGGGGGGGGGGACGACGACTATGGTTGAGAGGATACTAGGAGACGAGACTTCTTTCTTTCTTTTTAATTCTTTAAAATGATCTTTTTTTAAAAAAAAATTTATATTTATTTTCCCTTTTGTTGCCCTTGTTTTCTTATTGTTGTTGTAGTTGTTGTTGTTATTGACGTCATCATTGTTGGATAGGACAGAGAAATGGAGAGAGGAGGGGAAGACAGAGAGGGGGAAGAGAAAGACAGACACCTGCAGACCTGCTTCATCACCTATGAAATGACTCGCCTGCAGGTGGGGAGTCAGGAGCTCAAACTGGGATCCTTAGACTGGTCCTTGAGCTTTGTGCCACATGCGCTTAACTGCCGGACTCCCCAAATTATCTTTATTTATTTGATAGAGACAGCCAGAAATAAGGGGGGGATAGAGAGAGAGAGATAGAAACCTGCAGCCTTGCTTCAACACTTGTGAAGCTTTCCCTCTGCAGGTGGGGACTGGGACTTGAACCTGGGTCCTTGCATACTGTAACATATGTTCTCCACCAAGTTGCCACCATCCAGGCCCCGGGTAAGATTTTTTTCTAGCCTAATGGAAATATTATAAATGACTGAAGTGAAGATTATTCTCACTCTGTAACTACACCAAAAACACAGTGAGTTATATACTTTAAAATGGTTGAATCAGGGAGTTGGGCTGTAGCGCAGGTGGCGCAAAGCACAAGGACCGGCATAAAGATCCCAGTTCGAACCCGGCTCCCCACCTGCAGGGGAGTCGCTTCACAGGCGGTGAAGCAGGTCTGCAGGTGTCTGTCTTTCTCTCCCCCTCTCTGTCTTCCCTTCCTCTCTCCATTTCTCTCTGTCCTATCCAACAACAACAACAATAATAACTACAACAATAAAACAACAAGGGCAACAAAAGGGAATAAATAAATAAAATAAATATTAAAAAAAAAGGTTGAATCATGTTAGATGAGGTATAGCTTAAAAAAAAAAAGGATTCTCCATGAGACTATATTTTAATCACAACACTCTCTCTCTCTCTCTCTCTCTCTCTCACACACACACACACACACACACACACACACACTCACACACTTAAAGCAGAACAGAATTTATAGTACAGTGTCCGGGCAGTAGTGCCCCTGGTTGAGCACACACATTAAAGTATGCAAGGACCCAGGTTCAAGTCTGTGGTGAGCGTCAGGGGAGAAGCTTCATTAGTGAAACAGTAATAATGCAAGTGTGTCTCTCCCTCTCTATCTCCTTCTTTGCTCTCAATTCCTTTGACTCTAACCAAATTAAATAAATATCATTTTAAAAGAGTGTTTTGAAAAAGAATTTATGGCACAATATTTGCTGGCATCATTTCACAGTGAATTCAGAGGTTCATTATGGGAACTCTGCATCAATGCCAATATTGCTATATATCCCTTCCTCCCCTTACCTTGTACAGGTCAATAGAGAGAAGAAGGAAACTGAGCTTGTACAGAGTTAAAGCAAAACTAAAACTAAAACATCATATACAAATACTTGTTCAAGTAACATCATGATAAATAATGTGTGATTTGAAAAAAAAAGTTTCTAATGTATGTCATAAACTAATACTCACTAAAAATGCATGGGCCATTAACCTATAATTAATACATAATTTCTACATATTTAGTTTAATATTGCCTTTAATTATCTAATGCCTAGGTGTGGATGCATAATGTGTCTAATTGAAATCTGCTTCCTTTTAAGAAGTGTGCTACTGGCATATATATATATATATATATATATATATATATATATATATATATATATATATATATACAGGCTTAATATTAAGATCATCTAAAACCCAGAGACTATAGATTTCAGTTTTGGAGAAGTACTTCTCTGAATCGAATCTAAATGTTAACAGTAATATTGATGTCCGTTATAATCCATTGTGGATGTAGAAAAAATTGTTATTGAAAGAGAATTAAGGACCTTCAATTCTTTACAGAAACTATCACAGAGCTTTTTTTTTTTTTTTTTTAACACTTTTATTCTCTGAACTGAGTTATCTTGCTAAAACTAAAAGTGTAACTCTTCTCTGTAAGGAGCTTTTTTTACAATTTGATAAAGTTTTGTTGACTACCTTCTCAAACTTTCTTTTCTGGAAAGAGACCAGTAATTAAATCCCACCCAGTGCTCAGTTCTGGCTTGTGTTGGTGCTGGGGATTGAACTTGGTACCATGGAGACTCAGGAATGAAAGTCTATTTGCATAACCATTATGCTACATACCCCCTACCCTACACTGTTTTGAAAGTTACTCGGCATATGTGTTTTTTATCTAATCCTTTAAATTCCAACTTTTTTTTAGTCAAAATTATAATGAAAACACAAGTTCTTCTTAAGGAATTTGGTTGACTACCTAAGTTGCCAAGATCCAAAGAAGCAATATGTAAGTTATTCAACAAACAAATAGTGGAATACATTATAGAAAGAAGAAGAAAAATATACTAAATCTAAACAACATAAATTTAGTTGTGTAATCACGGAATTAAATAATCTGGAAAATCAATTTCCAAAATGGCACTTTCTGTTTTATCTCTTTGTAATGAGCCAATTCGTCAATCAGGATGTGCCAAGCTTTCTGATCATAGGTCCATCTCCAAAGGAGAAGATAAACACCACACTCCCTCCTGTCCCTCTATACACTCCTAGACTGAGAAAAATCAACAAAAGCCAATTCCAGGAAAGATAACCAAAAAATGCAGGCCCTCCCGATTTCCAAATAAATCAGACTTAGATGTATAGATGATTTTCTACTGCCCTGTATTTCTGGAAAGCACGACAGTGACAAACATAAAGATTGAAAAGTATTCCCAATTGTTAGAGGTCTGCTTATGCATTCGAGCAACCTCTTCCTCCGTACCCTTCAAGTAACCAGAAGGTACCCTTCAATTAACCAGAAGGGCCAGAAATGCCAGTGTTTGATCCTGCAGCAACCCTCTCTTTACTTCATTGTCAAGGTCACAAAATGCAAACGAAGGCACTTAAAGACAAAGGCTGAAATAAATCCCCACCAGGGTCCCTTGCATCCCTGGAAACCACTGTAGAACTCTGTAGGGTGAGGGTAGATAGCATAACGATTATGCAAAGAGACTCTCAAGCCTGAGGCACCAAAGTCCCAGGTTCAATCCCAGGGTTGAGCAGTGCTTGGTAAAACAGAGTACCAGTAGCACAGCGGGTTAAGCGCAGGTGGCGCAAAGCACAAAGACCAGTGTAAGGATCCCGTTCCAGCCCCCGGCTCCCCACCTACAGGAGTCTATCTTTCTCTGCCCCTCTCTGTCTTCCCCTCCTCCCTCCATTTCTTTCTGCTCTAACCAACAACGACGATAACAATAATAACTACAAAAATAATGAGTGGGCGGGGGAGACAGCATAATGGTTATGCAAACAGACTGTCATGCCTGAGACTCCTAAGTCCCAGGTTCAATCCCCCGCACCACCATAAGCCTGAGCTGAGCAGTGCTCTGGTGTTTCTCTCTCTCTCCATCTCTCTCAAAAATAAAATTAATAAAAACAAATTAAAAAAAAAAACAAGGGCAACAAAAGGGAAAATAAATAAATAAAAAGATATTTTTAAAAATCTGTAAAATAAAATAAAAAGTGGGCCTCTGTGTGATGTAAGAAGGATTATAAAGCAGATCTTGGACAAAGGGGGGTGGGGGCAGTGTCTTGGGCTTGGTCATTGGCCTGTGGTGTTTAGGTGGGTTTTTGGGCCCAAAGACCCTCGGGAAATCAGAAAGACCCTGAGTCTTTCTGAACTTTACACTTCTAATAAAGAATTTAGAAACCATATACCCGAATGTGTGTCCTTTGAAATTCTTTTCATTGGAGCACAAACAAACCCAAAGGGGATCTTCTTAACCTCGCCATTCCCTCCAACACTATGATGGAGGAATGTATCTCTCCCCCTTTAATTAAAGATTTAAAAAATATTTATTAATTTATTCCCTTTTGTTGCCCTTGTTGTTTTACTGTTGTAGTTATTATTGTTACTGATGTTGCAGTAGGTTAAGCGCATGTGGCGCCAAGCGCAAGGACCGGCATAAAGATCCTGGTTTGAGCCCCCAGTTCCCCACCTGCAGGGGAGTCGCTTCACAGGCGGTGAAGCAGGTCTGCAGGTGTCTGTCTTTCTCTCCCCCTCTCTGTCTTCCCCTCCTCTCTCCATTTCTCTCTGTCCTATCAAACAACGACAACATGAGTAACAACAACAACAACAACAATAAAAACAAGAACAACAAAAGGGAAAATAAATTTAAAAAAAAATATATATATATAAAAAGAAAATCCAAACAAATCAGAAGCAAGTAAACTGTAAGACTTGTGAGAACTCTGGTCGTTTCTTTGGGAGTTGGGAAGGTGGTGGTGGGGGTGGGGGTGGGGGTGTTACAGAACTTTGGTGGTGGGTGTAGAGTGAACTATACACTGCAATCTTATAATCTTGTAATGAACTATTAATGACAAATAAAAAATTTAAAAATACGTATAAACAAAAGGAGAGAAAGAAATAAAGAAAGAAGTGCAATGGGAGAGTCTCTCTTTGGTGGTCAAAAAAGAGATCAGGTGAGTATAAGTGTGCAAAGCCTCGGATGGGAACTGCCATGAGACAAATGCATCCTGATCACAAGAACTACTGGAAGAAAGGAATGAGGCAGGAAAGATTATCCAGCTGGAAATCTGCCCACACACCCTGCTGAACTGACTCATTCACCCTTCACTTGATGTTTACTTATGATATGACAGTTGCTATGCTGAACACTGAAGAGGCAAGACTGGGGAAGACGGATCTACTGGGTCTTATCCAAGGTTGGTTGCAGGAATGCATAAAGGAATGCGGTTTAGAAATTAGCTTTCAGGGAGTCGGGCAGTAGCGCAGCAGGTTAAGCGCACGTGGAGCAAAGCGCAAGGAGCCCAGTTCGAGCCCCCGGCTCCCCACCTGCAGGGGAGTCGCTTCACAGGCGGTGAAGCAGGTCTGCAGGTGTCTATCTTTCTCTCCCCTTCTCTGTCTTCCCCTCCTCTCTCCATTTCTCTCTGTCCTATCCAAGGACGACATCAGTAACAACAACAATAATAACCAGAACAGTAAAACAATGAGGGCAACAAAAGGGAATAAATAAATATTAAAAAAAAAAAAGGAAATGAGCTTTCAGACCATGGATACCTTTGCAAATAAAAACAACAGTAACCAAGAAGAATTCTTCTTTCTCTCATATCCCCAAATCATATAAAAGGCAAATACCTTGTCTGGGGGAATTTTTTAGGTTTACCCTACCAAAATAAGCTAGAAAGGAAACCCTTGGATATTTCTGCTTTAGTCAAACTTCTCAACAGGTAACACTATTAATTCTACCATGTTTACATGAACTCATTATTATTATTGGGGCCAGGTGGTGGCGCACCTGGTTGAGCGACACGTTACAGTGAGAAAGGACCCGGCTTGGAGTCCTGGCCCCCACCTGCGGGAGGAAAGCTTTGTGAGTGGTGAAGCAGGTGTCTCTCTGTCTATCTCCTCTTTCCCTCTCAATTTCTGGCTGTTTCTATCCAATAAATAAAGATAATAAAAAATAATAAATAAAATAAGAAATTAAAAAAAAAAACAACTCATTATTATTATTACTTGTAGTAGTCGTCCTTGTCATCAACAAGGTAGTCACCGGGTCTTCCTGCCTACATAGCCTATCCACTGTTCCCAGTGACAATTTTCTTTTCTTTCTGATAGAGGGTGAGACAGAGAGAGAACAGAAAAAAGAGAAGGAGAAAGAAGAGGAAGAGGAGGAGGAAGAAGAAACAAAGGCATCTGTAACACTGTATCCACCACTCATAAAGCCCCTACCAAGGGCTTGAACTGGATCCTCTTGCTTGGTGACACGTGCATGCCACAGGGTAAGTCGCCACTCAGCCTCTAAGTGAACTCTTAACCTACTCACAAGTTACCCTGACCTATAGTACTCCTTCTAAGTAACTCAATTATTTGTTGTTAGTTGATACAAATATGTAAGATATTACATAAGGTATGGGTGTACATTAACCATTCCATAATCTAAATTGTGACTTTTTAAAAATTACATTGTCCCAAAAATTATTATATACAGATTAATTTATCTGTATTTGTGGGCAAATATAGTGTGTGTGTGTGTGTGTGTGTGTGTGTGTGTGTTTACAGTGTCTGCTAAGAGACTATTGTAAATGGGATGAACAGTAGTTACAATAAAAGGGGCTGGGGGCAGGGCTATAGCTCAGCAGGTTAAGTGCACATGGTAAGAAGTGCAAGAACCAGCTCAAGGATCCCCGTTTGAGCAACTTCTACCCCCCTTCCCCCCCCCCTCCGTCCCAGCTACCACCTGCAGGGGTTTGCTTCACAAGTAGTGAAGCAGGTCTGCAGGTGTCTGGTCTGTCTTTCTCTCTCCCTCTCTGTCTTCCCCATCTCTCTCGATTTCTCTCTTTCCTATCCAACAACAACAGCAAAGACAACAAGAGCAGTAACTACAGCAACAATAAGAACAAGGGCAACAAAATGCAAAAGGTGCTTCCAGGAGCGGTGGACTCACAGCGTAGGCACCGAGCCCCAGCGATAACCCTGGAGACAAAAATAAATCAATAAAAGGGGCTGGTACTAACAGAAGAGTGAATTCAGAAAAGGTGTCATATATAACTAAGTTGAATCCAGGAGGGAATGGAAGCTGGTTTGGAAAGGAGTGTATCCCGGAGGAAGGACTAAAAAAATTCAAAGGTTCGGGGTCAAGAAAGAGAGAATACAATGTTGAAAAATAAGATCAGAAGAAAAAACACTAAACAGAACCTGGATTGGAGTTGGTGTTTTGCACCAAAGTAAAAGACTCTGGGGTGGATGTGTGAGGGAGAGTCCAGATCCGGGAAAAGGATGACAGAAGACCTAGTAGGGGTTGTATTTTTATGTGGAAAACTGAGAAATGTTATGCATGTGCAAACTATTGTATTTACTGGCGACTATAAAACATTAATCCTCTAATAAGGGAAAAAGAAAAGGTTAAAAAATTTAATATGTATTAAACCCAAACAAAGGAAGGGAGAATTGAAGAGTAACACTAAGCAATGGGCTATCAGTAACGGAGATATGACAAACCAAACTATGGTAGGACGTCCTGCCATAAAGTCCTGTTAAGTACATATATACATAACGTATGTTAAATTAGCAATATGTGTTTATTTGACTAGTAAACACTTGGACATTCTCCTTTTTTTTTTTGTTTTTTGTTTTTTGTTTTTACCAGAGCACTGCTCAGCTTTGGCTTATGGTGGTGCAGGGGATTGAACCTGGGACTTTGGTGTCTCAGGCATGAGAGTCTCTTTGCATAACCATTATGCTATCTACCACTGCGAACATTCTCATTTCTATATGAAAAACCTTGAAAAAATAAATATTTTGACCAATGTTAAAAAAAAAAAAGAGGTAAAAGAGACACTTCTGCACTGTTGATGGGAATATAAACTGGTTTATTTATTTATTTATTTAAACATTTTACAGATAGCATAAAGACTCGGCCACACAGGCGTATGGTTTAGCTCTTGTGAAGAACAGTTTGGAGATTTTCTCAAAACTAGGTCTAGAAATGGACCCACCCTATGACCCGGCAGTTTCTCAAAGGAAACAAAAATACCTATGAGAAGGAATCTAGGTTTGCTTATGTTCAGAGCAGCACAGTTTGCAACAGCCAACCTTTGGGAGCAAACCAGCTGTCCAATAACAGGTGAGTGGCTAAGAAAGTTGCAGTATATATGCACAAAGGAATATCACACAGCTACTAAAAGTGATGAAGCCATTTCCTCTGCCTCATCTTAGATGGAACTTGAAGGCAACATTTTAAGTGAGATGAGCCGAGAAGAGAAAGACAAATACCGAATGATCTCACTTACAGGTGGGAGGTTCGAAATACAGAGTCTTGAGCAAGAGGAACTGGGATAGGGAGGAGGCGGAGAAAACCATGGAGTCCTGCTGCATGATGACATACAAACACCTACATCTTGGGGGCCAGGAAGTAGTGCGGCAGGTTAAGTGCACATGATGTGAAGCGCAAGGGCCCATACAAGGATCCTGGTTCGAGCCCCAGGCTCCCCACCTGCGGGGGGCAGGAGAGAAGTCACTTCGCAAGCAAAAGATGAAGCAGATCTTCAGGTATCCGTCTTTCTCTCCCCCTCTGTCTTCCCTTCCTCTCTCGATTTCTCTCTGTCCTATCCAACAATGATAACAACAACAAAATGGGGAAAAAATGGCCTTCAGGAGTAGTGGGTTTGTAGTGCTGGCACCAAGCCCCAGTGATAACCCTGGAGGTAATAAAATAATAAAGGTAATGTACGTTGTGGCTAATCGTGGTTTGCTCATAAACACCCACTTAGGGAGTTGTTAGGTTCAAGATCCCAGTCCCCACCTGCAGGGGGAAAGCTTCACAAGTGGTGAAGCAGGGCTGTAGGTGTCTCTCTGTCTCTGTCTCCCTTTCTATCTCCCCTTCTCCTTCAATTTCTGTCTCTGTCCACTAATAAATAGATATTTTTTGAAAAGAGAGAGAAAGGGGACTAGACTTGAGCAGATTTTTGAAATACTTTGTGGGGAGTGCGTCAGAGAGGGGAGTCAGTAGGTAATACCATAGTTTCTTTTTCTTTTTTTTTTTTTTAATTTTTTCCCCTCCAGGGTTATTGCTGGGCTCGGTGCCTGCACCATGAATCCACCGCTCCTGGAGGCCATTTTTTCCCCCTTTTGTTGCCCTTGCTGTAGCTTCCTTGTGGTTATTATTATTGCCCTTGTTGATGCAATTCGTTGTTGGATAGGACAGAGAGAAATCGAGAGAGGAGGGGAAGACAGAGAAGGGGAGAGAAAGATAGACACCTGCAGACAAGCTTCACTGCCTGTGAAGCGACTCCTCTGCAGGTGGGGAGCCGGGGGCTCGAACCGGGATCCTTATGCCGGTCCCTGCGCTTTGCGCCACATGCGCTTAACCCACTGCGCCACCGCCCGACCCCCAATACCATAGTTTCTAGTTTGAAATATTCTCAGATAATAGTCCTAGGATCCAACAGATTTGGGAGAGATTATGTTTCTGTTTGCATGATAACATCATAGAAGTGCAGTTGTATTTAAAATTTGAGAATGAGTATCATTTAAAAAAGGACAGCAGGGTCTGGGGAGTGGAGCACCTGGTCACTGAGCGCACATGTTACAATGTGCCAAGGACGCAGGTTCAAGCCCACCCCCCACCCCACCCCCATCCCCACCTGAAGGAGGAAAGCTTTTCGAGTGGTAAAGCAAGGCTGCAGGTGTCTCTCTCTCCCTCCCTCTCTATCACTCCCTTCCCTTTCGATTTCTGCCTGTCTCTGATATAAACAAATATAATTTTTAAAAAAAGAGGACAGCAATTCCTTCCCACATCCCATATTATCTTCTGTTAGCCCGACATTAAAGAATCCCACAACTGAGAGCCCCATTTGAGAAGCCCTGACCTATGAATCTTGTACAGAGAACCAGCTAGACATGATGAGGGTCAGGATTTAAGAGATTTAAGTGAAATAGCAACAGAAGTAAAGAGGATAGAACGAAATGGCAAGCTATGGGCACTGAGATGATGAGATGTATTTGAAGATCCCTCCAAGCCAGGCAAAACAACTCCAGAAATGATTAAGCTAACAGAAGCTTAAGCTAACAGAAGCTTAATGATAAGTCTCCCAGTTCCAGTGCAGTTTGGAAGGTAGAAAAAACATACTCAGAAATTTGACAGAAAAGGTTTTCTCAGCAAGGAGGGGGGGGGGGGTCCAGGAAATGGCTCAGCAGTTGAGCAGCACTTATTTTATATGCATGGGATCCCCTGACATCATCTTAAAAACAAGAAAGACAAAAAGGTTAAACTGACCCATTTGTAATTTCTCTGTTGAAAGACATGGTAGACAGAAATCAATAGAGCTGGTGTACTGCACCAAAGTAAAGGGCGCTGGGACGGGGGGAGGGTCCAGGGCCTGGCACATGATGTCAGAGCACCTAGAGGGGGTTGAATTGTTAACGCGGAAAACTGAGAAACGTCAGACATGTGCAAACTACTGGGTTTTATTTTTGTTACTGTTTTTTATTGTTGACTGGAAATCATTAACCTTTCCAGTTTAAACACACACACACACACACACACACACACACAATCTATAGTGCTAAATAATTTAAGCTATTTTGAACCCTCACTGATTTCCCCAAATGTCTTTCTTCCTCAATTCCTTCCTTTCTCTCTTGTCTTTTTTACTAGAGTACTGCTCAGCTCAGGCTTACTGTGACGCAGGGGACTGAACCTGGGACTCCATTATGCTATCAACAACTGCCCTTTTCCCAAATCTTTAAACTGTGGCTCCCTGTAACTGATGTCATGACTGTGGATTCCATGGAGATTTTTATCCATCTTGCTTAGTAAGGCATCCCAAGAGTCTGGGACAAATATTTGTTGGAGGAAAGTGTTATTGGAAACACCACTGTTTTGAACTGAGGTAGTCCTAGGCCTCCTGCCCCTACTTCACTGGTGCCTTCCAAAGGCTTGTGCTTGGAGAGGCAGAAGTCACAGGAAATAGAAGCAATTTCCTGTGATTCTCCTTCCAAGTATCAGTTAAACTTCGCCATCACATATGCCTTCAGGGCTCACCAAGCAAAGTCTCTGCCTCCCTTTTATTATTTATTTACTACTATGATTTATTCATTTAAAAATATTTTCATATTTATTTACTTATTCCCTTTTGTTGCCCTTGTTGTTTTATTGTTGTAGTTATTGATGTTGTTCTTGGGTAGGACAGAGAGAAATGGAGAGAGGAGGGGAAGACAGAGAGGGGAAGAGAAAGACAGACACTTGCAGACCTGCTTCACCACTTGTGAAGCGACTCCCCTGCAGGTGGGGAGCCGGGGGCTCCAACCGGATCCTTATGCTGGTCCTTGCACTTCGTGCCACGTGCACTTAACCCACTGCGCTACGCCCGACTCCCTCATTTTTTTTTTTTTTTCTTTTTAACAGAGCACTACTCAGCTCTGGTTTATGGTGGTTCAGAAGACTGAATCTGGGACCTTAGAGCCTCAGGCATTAGTGTGTTTTCTACAACCATCATGCTATCTCCCCCACACCCTCCCTTTTTATAGTTTAGTTACAGACTCCGGTTTTGAGCTAATAATGAGACTATTCAGTTATCTTCCTTGGTGCCTATTCGGTATTAATGGACAGGAGTTCTAAAATTTGTTTTTGTCTACAATGATGACAGCTGCGAATATAATTTTTGGGGTTAGGGCACTGACCTTAAGTGATAACCCCGACTTTCAAAGTTCTGTTCCACTGACAGTAGACAACAAGTAATCTGATACTATAGGTTTCTCTTGAAATAATTCAATAAAGCTTCAAATGGAGGGGAGGGGAGGGGGGAAGACCAAGTTACTCTTAAAAGATTAAACTACTCTAGTCTCACCGGAATTTTGCCCCCTGGCTATTGTTTTTATGAGGAGTTTACACAGATTTCCTCCTAATTCAATACTGTTAAGTATCAGAAGACTGAAGGGCATATTTCCTCTTTAATCTGTTTGTGGAAATCTCATTAATGTAATGGAAATGTTGACCTCTACCATGACTAAAGTGTTTGTAGAAACAGCAAGGAGGAATTAAGATTGCTCAGACAGAGTTCCAATTGGAGAAATAAATAAAGGTACTTTAGTTAAACTCACAGGCTTAAACTCCATGCTTTAAAAAATGTGTTTGTGTGTGTCTGTGCGCACACATGAGCAAGCCTGCATGAAATGCTGTGGCTGACGCTTCCAAGAGAAAATTAGGAAATTAACACACCTTGCACTAAGCATAAAATAATCATTCCTGGGGGTAGGGTGGCGGTGGGTCTTCAGTGTGAGTGATTTCTCTCTCTCTCTCTCTCTCTCTTTGCTTCCTTTACCTTCTCACCAAGGTAAGAATTTAATTTCTCAAAAAGTGCCAATTTACTCCTAAAATTATGTTTTAAATTTGGGACTGGATTCCATAAAACATCTTTTTACAAGCACATTTCCCCCCCTAGGAAAACGTGACAAGTAATAAACTGAATATTCATGCAACTTGTAAAAAGTTCTGTTTGACCTTCCGAGCATATGATTCCAACATTTAGGTGGATTTCGTAATTGTCTGTACATTGTATCTGAACAGAGAACTAATACAGCATAATTATAATACGACAGAAACCAGTAAATTTTTTACATGAATTTTAGTACTGCTTAAGGTGAAAAAAAAAAAAATAGTGAATGCATTTGTAAAAGAAAAAAAACAAAAACCAGAAACTCAAACTCTAAGTTTGATCCAAATGCCACCTGAACACATACCAAAAAATTGCTATTAGTTTGCTATCTAAATTAACTGGAAAATGACTTTCATATTTTTCAATTTCAATAAGGTTACCACACAAATATCAACACATTACTTTAGGAAAGAATCAAGGTGGTCTGGTTTCAGTCTATCTTTTTCTAGCATTTTCATTCATAGTGCAAGTTGAAGTATTATTATTCACAATTATTATTATTTTTACTAGAGCACTGCTCCATTTTGGCTTCTGGTGGTACTGGAGATTGAGGCAGGATCTTTGGTGCCTGAGGCATGAAAGACTTTTTGTATATCATTATGCTATCTCTCCAAACCCTATGATCATTCTCGTTTTGTTTTCTGAATTTATGTGTTTCTAGGAATCTGACATACAAATTGTGTGACTAGGACCTTGATCAGATCAAGTGTTGTACCTGGCCTGCTTGTCCATGTCTGTCTTTCCACCCTCTCATCCTTTGTCTTCCATACAAGTGATTTTCTGGTGTTCAAAAATTTCTGATGTAAGAAATCCACTACCTAGTAGAATGCCATGCATGTGTATCATGAGACAGAGATGGAAAAAGAAAAGCAGAATTAATTTCAAGGATAAGAGTCTGCTCATTTAGCAGAAATAAAGACATAAAGGAAGGAAAATGTCCAGGATTCCTTTTAATTAAATGCTACAGAAAGCACACAGAGAAGAGGGGTTGGGGAGAAAGAAGGAAGGGAGGGAGGGAGGAAAGGCTTGCCTGGCCTATCCATTCCTACACACACACACCCAACACACACACACACACACACACACACACACACACACACACACACAAGCTGCTTACATTTTGAATGTATTCCAAGAGCCCCGATTCTGGGATTCTAACCAATATGCACTACTACAAGAATTAAGTGAACTGGCAATAGCCTTGACCTTTGGTATCTGGTGGTCTGGCAAGAGATATCAACTTTAAGGGAAATCCTCCTATTTTTCAATGGCAAATTTGCTGTTTCTGAATACTAGGGTCTGTGGTCCAACTCAACAGGACAGATATATTAACACTTGTGCGTCTAATGGTTAAGAAACTGCTTTTATAAAGAAATTCCTTTCTGTTAACTGAATATCTTTAAATTATATGCACCTATATTTCCTACTTGTGCCTTGAATCCTTGATATTAAAATGAACTATATCACTTGAAAGTTGTCCGCTAATGTCATGACTTTTTTCTCCCCAAGACCACGTGAGAGAGAAAGCATCCCCAGAGCCAAGGCAAATTCGCTTTCCCAACATGGTCTCCACCGAGCATTAGCAGTTCAAACATACCCAACCTGTACTTTCAGATGCTCAGCATAGAGAATTCCCTATGGTTTAGTCAACTGCTGGCTCACATACAAAGAAAACACTGTATGTTTCTCTGAAGAGCTTTCTGCATCAGTTTAAATGCAGTGAGACAGACACAATATCCCAGGGAGAGGAAAACCTACATTATTACATTCCTGACCCAAGAGAAAGGATTTGCCCTTAGGACATAAAAGGAATCCTCAGGGGGTATGGGGGCAGAGTTATCTAATCCTAAACATAAAAACAGTTCATAATGCAGCATGACATGCTTTTAATGGCTGACATAATTATTATATCTATCTATCTATCTATCTATCTATCTATCTATCACATCAGGGATACAAGAAAAGCAAAGGCAGTTTGCTTTTTAGCCTTAAAGGCTTTCTTTAATATTCTACCTTCGATCTTCTGGGTTTTATACATGTTTGGGGGAATTTTCAAGGGAAGGTAATGTGATATTATTATAAGAATTCTTTCTCAATAAGATCACATCTTGTTCCGATTTGAGTTGATGCATCTGTATGTGGTAGGTGTGGCTAAGTGAGACTTGGAGCTCTGTGAAGGCAGTGTTTTACAAGTCCTCCTTGATTTCTTGGGCAAGTCCATAGGGCCATAAAAAATGATGGTCAGAAGGGTTGGGGATATATATATGCCTCTGGGAGAGACAGTCCTTAATCTCAGCTGTGAGTGGTGTGCGTTAACTGTCCCTCCCATTTTACTGTTATATAAAACTTTTCCCTTTTTCTTTTCTTCCCATTCGTTGGGGCTTCATGACTTCACACTGACAGTTTTTGATCCACAACACCAAAGTATATATAATTAAAGGCCAAGGTGCCACCTCCTGGGGAAAAAAAAAAGTTTCCTTTATCTTTTTTTTTTTAATATTTATTTACTTATTTATTCCCTTTTGTTGCCCTTGTTGTTGTTATTGTTGTTATTGATGTCATCGTTCTTTGATAGGACAGAGAGAAATGGAGAGAGGAGGGGAAGACACAGAGGGAGGGAGAAAGATAGACACCTACAGACCTGCTTCACCACCTGTGAAGCGACTCCCCTGTAGGTGGGGAGCCGGGGGGCTTGAACCAGGATCCTTACACCGGTCACTGCACTTCGCACCACATGCGCTTAACCCACTGTGCTACCACTGGACTCCCAGTTTCCTTTATCTTACTGACTGGAAGGGTGAAATAGAAATTTGACTTTTAGAGTTCACATTTATCCTATAACACAGTTTATGGAAAGAATTTTTTGGGGGTGTGTGTGTGGTGGGGATGTTATCTGGGGTTTCACCACTCCAGGTTATTTTTTTCAGATAGAGACAGAGAAGGAAGAGGCAGGAGAAAGAAGCCATAGCATGGAAGCCTCTTTCAGTTCAGTGAGGAACAGGCTGGAACCTGGGTCACACATACAGCAAAGTACTATCCAAGTGAGCTATGGAGCTGGCTCTATTGGGTTAGGGGCTAGGAAAAGGAAAAAAAAAAAAAACCTGAGAAAAAACCTTCCTTAGAAGAGTCTATATGGGGCCCAGATTGTCAAGTATGCGGGCAAAGATTTTTACACCAGGCTTGTCTGGGACCAAGAAGTTGTCAACATTCACATTTTATGAATGTGAATGTTACAGATAATTCCTGGGAGAGCCAACCTTCAAGACCATAACAAGACCATACAAGCTCTTGACAGTCCTATGATTCGATGACCACAACAGAAGAAATATACAAAACAGCAGAAATATGGATAAAAGAAAAAAGGAAGCAAGGAGAATTATGGCATCCCAGCTGAGGTATAGTGTGTCCAACCTTTTGCAAACATTGAAATTCCTGATATTTTCAGAGGATAGGGCATGGGGTTCACCCTTTCCAGACTGCTTCCTGAGCAGAGGGACTCTATCTCCTTCATCTTGGTGTCCCCCCACAGGCCTTCACCGTGACTTCCACACCAGAGGTGCTCAGGAAACTGTGCTCTGGTGAATCCATAATATGATCCGATCATCTCAATTTCCTCAGATTTCACTGCAGCTGGAGTTGGGCTGTTCACTCACCAAATGCACTGAAAAGAGTCCCCCAACCTAATTTTCTTTCTCCCTCTCTCCCTCAACCCCTTTCCCAAATCACTAAGGCATAGTGCCTGCACTACAAATCATTATTGGTAGCCATTTTCTGTTTCTTTCTTTCTTGACAGAAACAAATACAGAGGAAGAGGGTAGGAGAAAGAGACTCGCAGCATTGTCCCACTACTCGGGAAGCTTCCCCTCCGCAGGCTGGGACCGGGGGCTTGAACCCAAGTCCTCACACATGCTAATGTTTGCTCACTACCAGAGGTGCCACAGCCAGGCCCCTCCATCTAATCTTCACACTTAAATTTCTCTTGCTGTATTTTGGAGGGAGCACCATGCTCTGGAACCAGGACATTACAGATATCTGCCTGTGGCACAGAGATTCCATTTCTCTTTTCTATATTTTTGGCTATTGGAGAGGCCGAGTGGAGGGTGAGATACAAGAATCAGTGATTTTTATTTTGTTCATATGTTGCTAGTAAGCTGGATCTCACAGGTCATGCTAGGGAAATGCTTAGAAAGAGAAGGAAAGTGATAGAAATACTCACTGGGGATTTCAAAGGGCCAAGAGCTGACTTCATTTATTTTATAAGTCAACGCAGAAGGCTGAAGTAATCAATATATGGCACCTCTTCTAAGGTATTCACACCACAGGCTCAAATTCCAAGCCTGTGACAAAGAACACTATATTTTTCCTTATACATTTTTTTTTAAAAAAAAAGCTCTTTTACTACTTCTTATCTGAAGGGTCCAGAAAGCCTGTAAAACTCATTCAAACCATGCCCAAGGTTTGTTGCAAAAACCTGTTTCTCACTATGGCAGAACATGAGTTATGGCAAAAACATTGTTAACAAAGTCATAGTGGCCCTATCCCATACCTATCATTTATATAATCCCCCCTTCTTTAATAACTCAAAAATAAATCTACTTCTTCCTTCTAACACCTCATTAGTGTGAAGTACAAAAATATATTACCTTTAGCAATAAAGCAAAGTAACAAATGACAGCATTCCAATAGAACACTTATTTTTATTGGCAAAGGCTCTGAATCGTGTTAACATAATATTGACAACATAAAAATCATACTGTAAAAGTCAACTTAATGCTCAAACTAGGGATATTTTCACATCTTACTAATTATCCATCAACTTTGGACATCTAGAATCATATTGTCTTTATTTAATAAAAATTAAAACAAAAGGAGGGGGCAAAATACCCTTACAGAATAGGTGGTACTGGGGATTAATTCTAGAAGACTTGCATAATACCAGTCCTGTCCTCTCCTCTCAGCCTGTGAAAGCACAATCTTTGTTAAAGATCTGAGGTGAATACAAACTTAGCATCTTCAATTTTCATTACTTACTCTTCTGCCTAGATAGATTCCTTATCTTTCTTTTCTCTTCTTTTTTTTCCCCTTTCATTTTTTCTTTTTCTTTTTTTTTCCAGAGCACTGCTTCTCTGGCTTATGGTGGTGGGGGGCAGGGGGTGGGGTGGGAGGATTGAACCTGGGACGTGGAAGCCTCAGGTATGAAAGTCTGTTTGCATAACTATTATACCATCTCTCCCTATCCCCTTCCTTCCTTCCTTCCTTCCTTCCTTCCTTCCTTCCTTCCTTCCTTCCTTCCTTCCTTCCTGTCATTAGTGTTACCACTGGTGCTTGGTGCCTGGAAATGAATCTACCACTTCTAGTGTTGTTTTTTTTTTCTTTTCTCTCATTCTTTTTATTTGATAAGAGGGAAAATGAGAGGAGAGGGGATGATAGAGAAGAATGTAAGAGAGATACATGCAGCACTGCTTCACGGCTGGTAAAGTATTCCTGCTGGTGAGGACAGGGGTGTAGGCGCAGGCCCTTGCACACAGTAATGCTTGCAGCTGCACTACTGACCCACCCCAAGGTGTCATTTTTCTGCCTTCATCCACTTGAATGTCCTTCTGCTTTTCTGCACTCTTCCTATTCCAATACATGACTTTCCAGACTCTTTGGCCTATGATGGGAACCTGAATTTGAACCTTGTTCAAGTGTACACCAAGTTTTCCACATTTAGAACTGACTGAAAAACTGGAAGTTGACTTTGTATGTAAATTACTGTTTCTTGTGGAAAGAAAGCTAGCATACCATTTTCTTCCCTTTCCATCAGGTTTAACTACAGGACAGCCAGTTATCATCAACAAATGGGTAACTTCAGATGTCAAAAACTATTAAGAATAAACGAGAACCATATGAATTATCATGAAAGGCACAGGAAAATGGCCAAGAACACCGGTTTCCCTCACTGTATAAAGAGCTGACATTTCACTAACTAAAGAAGCAGAGATGATTTAGGAGATATGGCCCTTTGGATACTATATCTGAACCAGAACTGACAACTGTCTGGAAAGACAGAACACCCTGTGGATTGATTTTCCTGCATTCCATTAGCTTGGGGTTACTGGAGCTGCAGGGACCACATAATTCAGCAACTACTTCTCCCATAAGTCATAACAATTCACAAATTACTTAGAGGGGTTCTTCCTACCCTTAACGGTAACACTTCACATTCTTCAGACACTTGAGTATCTCCAAAGTATGTTCCAATGGTAGTTCTCAGATTTTCTACAATAAAGCATCATCCTAGCCCCTAACCCCCCCCCATCTGTCTAATGTTGACAGTTGGGGGGAGGGGTTTCAAAGAACTCTCACTACTCTATTCACCTAGGACATTAACAACGCTCAACATTGAAGTTGGAAGGGAGTATTCCCGTGTCTTCAATCTTTTGGAAGAGTTTTAAAAGTAGAGGGATTAACTCTTCCTTGAAGGTTTTGTAGAATTCATTTATAAAACCATCTGGTCCACGACTTTTATTCCTGGGAAGGTGTTTGTTAACTGTTTCAATTTCTTTGGCTGGGAAGGAACTGTTCGTATTTTCTAGCTCCTCTGTTTAATTTGGGAAGTTTGTAAGAATCTAGGGACTCGTCCATTTCTTCCAGGTTCTCTAGCCTGGCGGCATACAGTTGTTCATAGAAGCCTCGCAGGATACGTTGTATTTCTGTGCTGTTAATGTTGCTTGTCCCCTCTTTCATTGACAATCCTATTCATTTGAGTCTTCTCTCTGTTTTGTGAGTCTAGCTAAAGGTTTGCTGATTTTGTTTACTCTTTCCAAGAACCAAAATTTAGCTTCGTTGATCTTCTGTATGGTTCTCTTATTTTCTTTTTCTTCTTTTTAAAATATTTATTCCTTTTTTATTGCCCTTTTTTTTTTTTTAAATCTTTATTTGTTGGATATAGACAGTCAGAGATCAAGAGGGAAGGGGTGATAGAGAGGGAGAGAGAGACAGAGAGACACCTGCAGGCCTGCTTCACCGCTTGTGAAGCTTTCCCCCTGTGGGTGGGGACCAGGAGCTCGAACCTGCGTCCTTGTGCACTGTAACATGTGCTCAACCAGGTGCACCACCACCTGGCTCCTGTTTTCCTTGTTTTTATCTTTGTAGTTATTATTGATGTCATTGTTGTTGGATAGGACAGAGAGAAATGGAGAGCGGAGGGGAAGACAGAGAGGGGGAGAGAAAGACAGACACCTGCAGACCTGCTTCACCATCTGTGAAGTGACTCCCCTGCAGGTGGGGAGCCGGGAGCTCAAACCGGGATCCTTATACCCGTCCTTGTGTTTTGTGCCACCTGTGCTTAACCCGCTGCACTACTGCCCGACTCCCGGTTCTCTTATTTTCAGTGTTGTTTATTTCTGCCCTAGTTTTGATGATTTCAGTCCTTCTGGTTGCTTTAGGCCTCCTTCATTCCTTAACACTAAACATTAGTATATACTCCGTTCAGTGAGAAGAGTCACTGCATTTAAACCTTGTTCAAGTGTACACAAAGTTTTTCATATTTAGAACTGATTGAAATTTAGTGCCAAATTGCTGACAGTGCAAAAAAAAGTTCTAGAACCCTTTAATGAGCACATTTCATTCTGTCTTTGGGCACACTTTGTATCCTAACTGATCCATGCTGGACTGGAGAGCTCTATCGGGGTAGGTACATCATGATGCTTTGCACACACTAGAGAAGAACTAGACTGCTCTTTCACCTAGAGAGGCAGAAGGAACATTCCACCCCAGCCCCACAGAGGTGAATGTCTGCCAGCCACGGAAATTGGATTCTAGCTAAGCCAAGCACACTCCTCTGTTTATATTGTTAGGACAGAAAGCATAGGAGAGAATACAAACTTATATTTGTGTATGCTTACATACCCATAAAGGGATTTCAGAAAGATAAAGTAGGAGCAGTTGTACTTGTGGAGGAAGTTGAGAATTGGGAGGCAAGGAAGAGGGAGACTTTTCAACAAGCTATAATTTTACAAGTTCTGTTCTGTCCTTTTTTTATCATCACCAGGGCTTCACTGCTCTAGGATAAATTCTTCAGATGAAAGAAGAGAGATAGACAGACAGAGAGAGAGAGAGACAGAGAGAGAGATAGACCTGCACCCCTGCTTCATCACTCACAAAACTTTCCCCTTGCAGGTGGGGACCAGGAGCTTGAACCGGGGTCCTTGTGCATTGTATCGTAACATGTGCGCTCAACCAGGTGCGTCACTACATGACCCTGTGAAGTTCTATTTTTTCTAAACTACATGAATGTATTACAATTCAAAAGTCTAGAAATGAAAACAAAAACAAATAAATAGAAAAAAAAAACAAACTTAAAAAACTTCATTGGGTGGCTGAAATCTACCACTACCACAAGGGATGAAAACAGGCTATAAACCACAAGTCCATACACCAGCACACTCAGTGTATTCTTAATTAAATACACAGTAGTAGGGCTGGGTGGTGGCACAGCAGGTTGAATGCACATAGTATGAAGCACAAGGACCCGCCCAAAGATCCTAGTTCAAGTCCCTGGCTCCCCACCTGAGGGGGGTTTGTGGTGAAGCAGGTAAACAGGTGTCTTACCTTTCTCTCTCCCTTTTAAAAAAGTTTTATTATTTATTTTCCCTTTTGTTGCCCTTGTTTTATTGTTGTTGTAGTTATTGTTGTTGTTGTTGATGTCATAGTTGTTGGATAGGACAGAGAGAAATGGAGAGAGGAGGGGAAGACAGAGAGGGGGAGAGAAAGACAGACATCAGCAGACCTGCTTCACCGCCTGTGAAGCCCCTTTCAGGTGGGGAGCAGGGGGCTCAAACCAGGATTGTTACGCTGGTCCTTGCATTTGGCATCACGTGTGCTTAACCCACTGTGCTAAAGCCTGACCCACTCCCTCTCCTTTGCTTTTTTCTTTTTTTAAATATTTTATTTATTTATGAGAAAGATAGAGGGAGAGAGAAAGAACCAGACATCACTCTGGCATATGTGCTGCCGGGAATCAAACTCGGGACCTCATGCTTGAGAGTCCAGAGCTTTACCACTGCGCCACCTCCTGGACTACTCTCTCTCCTTTTCTAGCTCTCACTCTCCCCTCTCAATTTCTCTCTGTCCTATCAAAAAAAAAAAAAAAAAATCGAAAAAATGGCCCCAGGGCACCAAGCTGAGGCAAAGTAAATAAATAAATATTATCAACAAAGAAGACTTTCAAACTTTTTAAAGAGAGTTGCTTCTGGAGGCATGTGGTGGTGCAGCTGCTTAAGGGCACACATCATGCATGGGGACCCCAGTTGAAAGCCCCCCCCCCCCATTCCCATCTGCAGGGAAGCTTTACAAGTGGTGAAACAGATCAGCAGGTGTGTTTCTAGCTCCTTCCTTTCCATCTCCCTGTCTCCTCTCAATTTCTGTTCTCTCAAATAAAATCAATACATATTTTCAAAAGAAAGTTGCTGGTTTTGTTACTGTTGAAGGCATTATGGATCTATTTTTTAAATAATTATTTAAATGTTAACATGTCCCTGCTACTTAGCAACTGTTACTAATTTTTCTCATCTGGTGCTTAGACACACATAAGCGTATTTTCTGAGAGGATTCTCTTCTGAAATCAAAATAGCACTCACCATATTTTAGAATTCTAAAGTCTATTTTAAGAATGAATGAGTAGAGAGGTTGAGGGGTAGACAGCATAATGATTCTGCAAAGAAACTATCATGCCTGACTGAGACTCCAAAGTCCCAGGTTCAATCCCCTGCACCACCATAAACACTTTGGTTTAAAAAAAACAAAAGATGAGTGATAAATGGGCAAAAGGGTAAAAAAAAAATGCTCACTTAATTGAAAAGTACTCTTCACGGGGCCTGGTGGTGGTGTACCTGGTTGAGCTCACACATTACAGTGAGCAAGGACCCAGGTTCAAGCCCCTGGTCCCTAGCTGTAGAGAGAAAGCTTCACAAGGGGTGAAGCAGGTCTGCAGGTGTCTCTCTGTGTCTCTACCTCTCTATTCCCCCTCCTCTCACAATTTTTGTCATCACCCAGTAAATAAATAAAAGAAAAAATAAAAAAATAAAAAAAATACTTTTCACAAGTCCAAGTCCTATGAATGTTATTAACATAATTTTAAATCTCCTTGGAGCGATTCCAATGGCTTGATTTTTCAAGATCTTTGAGACCTCTGATTTAGTTAGTAACTGGATTTGAAAATCCCTCATAAACAACTTTGATGGTGCTTGCACTCTGTGATTTTTGTACAGGAAACAGACACTAGACTGTGAAGCAAAACAGGGCCCCAAGCCAAGCCAAGCCAAGCCAAGGAGCTTGCTTCCAGAAACAGCTCTGACAGTGGCACACTATTCCATATCATACATCCAATGCCTACATGTCCCAAATGCTGTTTAAAATAATCATCACTCTTTGTCTAGCCAATAGTTGCTTGTTAAATGGGGTGCTCAAGTTCCAACACGTATTTACTTTGTTTTCCTGACCAATCAGTCTAAAGATATTACACACACACTCTCTCTCTCTCTCACTCAACTACCATGACATTTTGCTTGGAATGTCTCAGTGATCACCATTCAACTTGGGAATTTAACAATAAACTATTAGTGACAAAAATATCATTTCCTCTAGAACTGAGTACAAATTCTCAACCTGTCATTTCCAGAATTTATTTGCTTGCCTCTTTTTTATTTTATTACAATTTTTTATTAGCAGTTTAATAGTGATCTACAAGATTGTGGGAGGAGTACAATTTCATAAAATTGCCAACACCAGAATTTTTTATCCCATCCCTTCCACTGGAAGCTTTCCTATTCTTTTTTTTTTTTAAATTTTATTTATTATTGGACAGAGACACAGAGAAATTGAGGAGGGGAAGATAGAGGTAGAGAGACAGAGAACCACTCACGAAGCTTTCCTCCTGCAAGTGGGGACCAGTGGCTTGAACCTGAGTCCTTGAGCGCTGTGATGTGTGTGCTTAACCAGGTGTGCCACCACCTGGCCCCTAAAAGCTTTCCTAGTCTTTATCGCTCTGGGAGTATGGACTGAAATTCTTTATGAGGTGCAGACGATGGGAGGTCTGGCTCCTACAGTTGCTTCTCCGCTGGACATGGACATTGACAGGTTGATCCATATCCCCAGCCTGTTTCTATCTTTCCCTAGTGGGGCGCTTGTGTCTTTTGATAGCCTAGACTGGTACCAGTTCATATTCTTTATTCTCCCAGAAACCCTCCCACTTACTACAATTACTCAAAAGTTTCTGCTACTGTTTCATAGTTGTATTTGGAAGGGATCTCAGTACTCGGACACTTAACCTGCTCAAGGGATTCAATCTCTCACATGGTCTCTGAATCCCTTCGCCAATCATGAGCTTATAAGTGACAGGAACTTCTGTCTTCTTTGCCTAGTGTCACAAGCTCTAGATGAGAAGCCCCAGAAAGACAGGCCTCATCTGAGTCACTACTGCACACTCAATTCTACATCCCAAGCGAACATTTCTTCAAATGAACACTAAGACAAGCAATAAATAAATAAATAAATATAATAAAGGAATTTTGCTTTCCCATAGAAGCTCTTTTATGGAAACCAATGTGCTTTTGTCAGTGGACAAGTCTGAGTTGCATCTCTTTGTTGTCCACACCCATGTTCTCTCTCTTTTAAATTTTTTTATCATCTTTATTTATTGGATAGATACCACCAGAAATCGAGAGGAAGGGGAGACAGAGAAAGAGAGAGACAGAGAGACATCTGCAGCACTGCTTCACCACTCACAAAGCTTTCCCTCTGCAGGTGAGGACCAGAGGCTCAAACCTGGGTCCTAGAGCATTGTGACACATGTGTTCAACCAGGTGTGCTGCCCCCTGTTCCCTGCCCCTCCCCATGTACTTTCTCCATCCTCTGTATGAGCAATTTAAAATCTAACTTTATAGGGGCCAAGTGGTGGCACAATCGGTTAAGCAACATGCATTACAGTGTACAAGGATCCAGGTTCAAGCCCCAGGTTTCCACAAATGGTGAAGTAGGGGGACCTGTAGGTGTCTCTATGTCTTTCCCTCTTGATCTCCCCTTCCTCTTTCAATTACTCTGTCTGTACCTAATAAACAAAGATAATCTTAAAAATAACTTAAAGTTTTAAAAAAAACAACTCTAAACTCTATCAGATAATTCTCCTAAAATGTATGTATTTTTTTTAGAGTTCTTTTTTTATATATTTATTTATTTATTCCCTTTTGTTGCCCTTGTTGTTTTATTGTTGTAGTTATTATTGTTGTTGTCGTTGCTGGATAGGACAGAGAGAAATGGAGAGAGAAGGGGAAGACAGAGAGGAGGAGAGAAAGATAGACACCTGCAGACCTGCTTCACCGCCTGTGAAGCGACTCCCCTGCAGGTGGGGAGCCGGGGTTCGAACCGGGATCCTTATGCCGGTCCTTGTGCTTTGCGCCACCTGTACTTAACCCGCTGCGCTACAGCCCGACTCCCTAATGTATGTATTTTTTTTTTTTTATCTGTCCTCGCTTCCTTACACAAGTTCTGATTGCTCAATTAGAATCGCTTTTTCAGCGGGTTAAGCGCACTTGGCGCAAATCGCCAGGACCTGCGTTAAGGATCCCAGTTCGAGCCCCCAGCTCCCCACCTGCAGGGGAGTCACTTCACAAGCGGTGAAGCAGGTCTGCAGGTGTCTGTCTTTCTCTCCTCCTCTCTGTCTTCCCCTCCTGTCTCCATTTCTCTCTGTCCTATCCAACAACAACGACATTAATAACCACAACAATGTTAAACAACAAGGGCAACAAAAAGGAAAAATAAATAAATAAAAAATAAAAGATACATTTAAAGAATCGCTTTTTAGTGACCCCACTTTGTTTGTCATAGCATCTCTTGAAAAAGAAAAAAATAAATAAAATCCCATTCTTTCTGCCCTTTTCCTCTCCCTTTCTTTCTTTCTTTCTTTCTTTCTTTCTTTCTTTCTTTCTTTCTTTCTTTCTTTCTTTTCTTTCCACAGAACTGGAGTCTAGCACATGTGCAATTTCACCACTCTGCCTACTTTTTCAGTCGGGGGTGGGGGGAGTGTTTGAAAAAGAGAGACAGAGAAAGGGAGACATCACAGCACTGAAACTTCTTCCAGTGTCCCAGCACCTTCCATGTGGTGTCAGGTCTTGAATATGGGCTTTCCCTCATGCAACAAGGTACACTCCTCACACAGTGGACTCTCTCTCTCTGGCCCATGCAACAAGGTACACTCTTCACACGGTGGACTCTCTCTCTCTCTCTCTCTCCGGCCCATGCAACAAGGTACACTCTTCACACAGTGGACTCTCTCTCTCTCTCTGGCCCATGCAACAAGGTACACTCTTCACACAGTGGACTCTCTCTCTCTCTCTCTGGCCCATGCAACAAGGTACACTCTTCACACAGTGGACTCTCTCTCTCTCTCTCTCTCTGGCCCATGCAACAAGGTACACTCCTCACACAGTGGACTCTCTCTCTCTCTCTGGCCCATGCAACAAGGTACACTCTTCACACAGTGGACTCTCTCTCTCTCTCTGGCCCATGCAACAAGGTACACTCTTCACACAGTGGACTCTCTCTCTCTCTCTCTCTGGCCCATGCAACAAGGTACACTCTTCACACAGTGGACTCTCTCTCTCTCTGGCCCATGCAACAAGGTACACTCCTCACACAGTGGACTCTCTCTCTTCTATTCAATCGGTTTCATCAGGAATCCTGAGTTTGTAGTGTGAGCTGACACTTTATTATCAAAGGTGCCGAGGAGTCGCACAGCTGCCTTTTTCCATCCCAGAGACAGCTCTTCTTCTTCTTCTTCTTCTTTCTTTTTTTTTTTCTTTGCCTTGTCTTTTGGAAGGCTTCAGATTAAAGTAAAAATTGGGAGTAACATCTTGCATTGGGAGTAAATATCATAATCGAGAGCTTGATGTTTCAAGTTCCAAAAGTTTCCTCTCCAAGTGTTCTCTCTGGAAATAATTTTAATGTAATCAGTAACAAACATTTTTCTCTAAAATGACAACTACTAACACACACACACACACACACACACACACACACACTTTGAATGAGAGAATGAATCCTGAGTCAAGATGATCAATTTTAAATGAGTGTCTGGCTTTCTCTTCTGTTTTTATAAAGGGGTCTGAAGTTTGTGATTAGAAGCTGCTTATTTTCAGTGTTTTTCTTAACTTGAAATAAACATTTTGGGGGGAAAGAAATGTGAGGAAGCTTAGACTGCAATAGTGAAAGATGGATAGAGATTGAAAAGGCGCACAGACAAAGACCAGGCCTGCATGTTATTGAAAGAGGTAAGATGGGTGGACTAGGGGATGTCAGAATGAATAAATCAGTAGCAAAAGCCCCAAGCTTCATTACATGAATGAAACACTGACACATGTTACAACACAAATAGGCCTTGAAAATACAGCACTAGTGAAAAAAGTCAAGCATAAAAGGTTACGCATTGTAATATTCCATCCATTCATCTGAAATGTTTAGAACGGGCCAAGTAATCCAGAGACACAAAGCAGATGAGCTGTTTTCAGGGGCTGTAGGTGAGGAAAGAGAAGAAAACCAAGCAAAGGAACCAACAAAAAGTAATCTATAAGAGCAGGGGTAGATAGCATAATGGTTCTGCAAAGAGACTCTCATGCCTGAGGCTCCAAAGTCCCAGGTTTAATCCCCCCCCCCCACTACAAACCAGAGCTGAGCAGTGCTCTGGTGGAAGAAATAGGTATAATAATAAAAGTCTGAAAAGTATAACAAATTTTCTATCTAAAGCATAGAACTAAGATTGTCAGAGGGGAGAACTTAGGGAGCACAGAGAGTGGAGGGGTCCAGTGGATTAGGTTGAAGGTATGTACAACAGCCCTTTGGTGGTGAAGATAGTGACCTTAATACTGAATCAGGCTGTGGAAAAACTACTGAGACCTACAAATTGATACAAACCAATGCTTTTCTCTCTCTCTCTCTCTCTCTCTCTCTCTCTCTCTCTGTGTCTGCTTATTGAGAATCATTTCCTTTTGGAGTGATAACAATGTGGAATTAGACAGTGATGGCAGTTATGCAAAATCCTGAGAAGCGTAAAATGGGGAGTCGGGTGGTGGCGCAGTGGGTTAAGCGCACGTTGTGCAAAGCACAAGGATCCAGGTTGGAGCTCCCAGCTCCCCACCTGCAGGGGAGTCGCTTCACAGGCGGTGAAGCAGGTCTGCAGGTGTCTCTCTCTCTCCCCTTCTCCATCTTCCCCTCCTCTCTCCATTTCTCTCTGTCTTATCCAACAACAATGACATCAATAATCACAAGGGCAGCAAAAGGGAAAATAAGTAAATATTTAAAAAAAAAAGCGTAAAATGTAACTGAACGAACTATTCTAAGACAATCAAAAAATGTAACCCAGGAAATGGCACAGTGGAAAAAGCCCTGGACTCTCAAGCATGAGGTCCTGAGTGATGTTTTGGTGTTTCTCACTCTCTCCTTCCATAAATAAAGAAATCTTTTTAAAAAATAATCAAAGTGAGAATTCTGGCTCTTATCAGAGCCAGAATGAAAGATGAAAGATCTAGTCACAGCAATTAAGGGGAAAATACATTTAAATTAGAAAGAAGTGAAATGTCCACTTGTCTACTCAGAATATCCTTGAAGTAAGCATTAAGAAAAGAAAAACTGGGGGGTGGGTGGAGGGGGTTGGGTGGTAGCGCAAGGGGGTCGCCTCACAAGTGGTGAAGCAGGTCTGCAGGTGTCTATCTTTCTCTCCCCCTCTCTGTCTTCCCCTCCTCTCTCCATTTCTCTTTGTCCTATCCAAGAACAAGTATAATAACAATAACAATAACAACTACAAGGGCAACAAAATGGAGGAAAAAAATGACCTTCAGGAGCAGTGGAATCGTAGTGCGGGCACCGAGACCCCGTGATAACCCTGGAGGCAAGAAAAGAAAAGAAAAAGAAAGGGAAGGGAAAAAAAGAAAAGAAAAGAAAAAAAAAAGAAAAGAAAAGAAGAGAGAAAAAAAAAGCTGGTTGAAGGGCTGGGAGGTGGTACACCCGGTTAAGCGCACATAGATAGTACTAAGCATAAGGACGCTTGTAAGGACCAGGGTTTAGGCCCCTGCCCCCTGCCTGCGCTTCACTAGTGGGGAAGCAGGTCTGCATGTGTCTCTCTTTCTCTCTCCTACTCTGTCTCCCCCAGCCCTCTCAATTTCTTTCTGTCCTATAGAATAATATGGGGGAGGATGCCACCAGGCGTAGTGGACTGGTTGTGCCAACACTGAACCCCAGCAAAAGCTCTGGTGGCAAAAAGGGAAGAAAAAAGAAAAAAACTGCCTGGAAAATGGAGGCACTATGGTTCTTGACCTCAAAACATACGACAGAGCCACTATTTTGGTACTAGAACCAAAACAGACACACAGACCACTGGAAGACAAGAACTGTGAACCCAGAATCATCCCCAACACCAAGGGTCAATTAATTCTTGAAAAGGGCACCCAACACATCAAGTGGAAAAAAGGAGAGCCCATTCAACAAATGGCGTTGAGAAAAATGGGTTGAAACATGCAGAAGAATTAAAATGGACCTTCAAGTTTTATTATATATAAAAGTTAGCTCCAAAGGAATCAAAGATTTAGAAGCTAGATGAGAAACTGTCACATATGGAGAAGAAAACATGAGGGAGGCGCAGGTGGCAGCACACAAGGTTAATTGCACAGAGTATGAAAAGCAGAAAGACCCCAGTTTGAACCCCCGGCGGGGAGGGACTGCTTCACAAGTGGTGAAGCAGGTCTGAAGGTATCTTTCTCGTCTCTCCTCTCAATTTCTCTGTTCTATTTAAAAAAAAAAGAAAGAAAGAAAGAAAAGAAAAAAAGGTCTACAGGAGTGGTGGGATTCATAGTGCTGGTCTCTAGCTCCAGAGATAACCCTTGAGGCGCGCACGCACACACACACACACAAGCAGAACTCTTTTCCATTTAAGATTTTGCAACATCTTCACTGATCTGAGTCCAACTGCAAGGAGAATAAAAGCAAAAAAAGACCAAAAGGGCTACATCAAACTGAAAAGCTACTGCAAGGCAAAAGGGAACCATCACCTTCTTCTTCTTCTAGAGTTTTCCAAGGAACCATCACCAAAACAAAGAGACACACCACCCCTCCAAGGAGTGGGGCAAAGTCTTTATTTGTCATACATCAGACAGAGGGCTGATAACTAAAATACACAATGAATTCACCAAACTCAACGATAAAAAGACACAATAATCCCACTGAAAAATGGGGGGAAAATATGGGCAGAATATTCTCTATAGAACAGATCCAAAGGGCCAACAGACGTATGAAATAAATACATAAATAAATGCTCAGTCACTGATGATCTGGGAATTGCAAATAAAGCCAACAAAGAGATAGCACTGTGTCCCTGTGACGATGTCACACAGCAGGCAAGACAGGAACACCAACTGTTAATGAGGCTGTGGGGAAAATGGGTTCGCCTACATTGCTGGTGGGAAAATTGTCTGAAAATTCATGAGAACTCTAGAAATGGACCAACGTATGACTCAGAAATCCCTCCCCTAAGGATTTATCCAGTGAAAACAAAAAACACCTTTCTCAGAAGACCTATGTACACCAGTGTTCATAGCAGTGGTTTGTAATAGCCCAAACTTGGAAAGCAACTAAGATGCCCAAGGATAAATGAATGGCTCAGGAAGCTGTACATGTGCACAAGGGAGACCTAGGCTGGTGTTAAAAATGATGAGGTCATCTCCTTTGCAATAGTATGGTCAGGACATGAAGCTTCATGTGGAGTGAGACAAACCAGAAAGAGAACCGAGATCAATACCAAATTATCTCACTTGTAGGTAGAACTTAAGAACAAAGAACAGTCACAGCAACAAATGCTGGAGAGGTTGTGAGGTCAAAGGAACCCTCCTGCACTGCTGGTGGGAATGTCATTTGCTCAACCTCTGTGAAGAACAGTCTGGAGAACTCTCATAAGGCTAGAAATGGACCTACCCTATGATCCTGCAATTCCTCTCCTGGGGAGATATCCTAAGAAACACAACACACCCATCCAAAAAGATCTGTGTACACATATGTTCTTGGCAGCACAATTTGTAGTAGCCAAAACCTGGAAGCAACCCAGGTGTCGAACAACAGATGAGTGGCTGAGCAAGTTGTGGTATACATACACAACGGAATACTACTTAGCTACTAAGAATGGCGACTTCAATGTTTTCAGCCCATCTTGGATGGACCTTGAAAAATTCATGTTAAGTGAAATAAGTCAGAAACAGAAGGATGAATATGGGATGCTCTCACTCTCAGGCAGAAGTTGAAAAACAAGATCAGAAGAGCAAACTCAAGTAGAACCTGAACTGGAATTGGCATATTACACCAAAGTAAAAGACTCTGGGGTGGGTGGGGGGAGGGTTCAGGTCCTGGAAAAGGATGACAGAGGTCCTAGTGGGGGTTGTATTGTTATGTGGAAAACTGAGAAATGTTACGCATGTACAAACTATTGTATTCACTGTTGACTTTAAAACAAAACAAGAAAAGAACAAAGAACAGTAAAGGAAAACATGAAGGCAAAACATGGACCAGGTGTGACATATTAGACCAAAGCAAAGGCCTCTGGGAAAGGAGGGTGAAGGACAGGGTGAAGGGACATTAGGGTTCTATTGTGTCCCCAGACATCAGGCAAGGGAGATGAGAGGTTGTGCCCACATGGTAAAGACTATATTATAAATCAGTGTATTTGGTCATGTCTTTGCATGTGTTTCTTTGATTCATAGCTTTTCATACAATAAGAAAAGAAAAAGCCGCTTGGCATTGGTCTTGGTGGTAATAATCAGGTTATGATAGCAAAAAGTATAGGCAGCACAGGTAAAAACAAATGGGATATATCAGACTAAAAACCCTCTACATATAAAAAAAAGAAATCATCAGCAACCAGAGAGACAACATGTATATAGTAGGAGGAAAGATTTGCAATCCATGTTTCTTTTTTTAAAAAATATTTTTATTTAATTACTATTGGATAGAGACAGAAATTGAGTGGAAAGGGGGGTTGGCAAACGCTAGAAGAAGAAGAAGTGGAGAGGGGGAGATAGGGAGGGAGAGAGACAGAGGGATACCTACAGCCCTACTTTATCTCTTGTGAAGCTTTCCCCCTGCAGGTAGGGGCTGGGGGCTTGAACGTGGGTCCTTGCACACAGTAATATGATCGCTTAACCTGGTGTGCCATGACCTGGACCCACAATCCACATTTGTAATAAGGAGTTAATATTCAAAATGTATAAGGAAATCATATAACTTAATAAGATAAAAATACTGATTAAAACATGGGCAAGGAATCTGAGTAGACCCCTCCAAGAAAAAAGATACAGAAATGGTCAGTACATTCTTTGAAAAGTGTTCAGTTCTTAAATCAAGGAAATGAAGATCAAAACCCTACTGAATTGTCAATTTATACCTGTTGATAGGAATATAACAAAAAAATATCAGAGATAATATTAGTATCTAGGTACATAGAAGAGAAACACCACTGATAATAATGCACACCTGTATAGCTACTATATAAAACATTAATATAATTCAAATATTAAGGCAAAACTACCATATGCTCCAGCAATCTTGCAACTATATATATATATATATATACACATACATATATATACATATACATATATAACTAATATTAGAATCTCAGAGAAATAGTGGGGGTTGTATTGTTAAATGGGAATCTGGGGAATGTTATGCATGTAAAAAAAAAAAAAGAAGTAGAAACGCAAAGCAGAAATTGACTGAGTTTGGAGTATGGCACCAAAGTAAGAAAGCAGAAGTACACTAGAGTTTGCAGTGAGTACCTCCCTAATACTTCCTCTCCACTTTTCCAAGCTTTGGGTCCATGATTGCTCAACAATTTGTTTGGTTTTGTATGTTAACTCTCTTTTCAGTCACCAGGTTCCAGGTGTCATCAGGATGCCGGCCAGACTTCCCTGGATTGAAGACCCCACCAATATGTCCTGGAGCTCAGCTTCCCCAGAGACCCACCCTACTAGGGAAAGAGAGGCAGACTGGGAGTGTGGACCGACCAGTCAACGCCCATGTTCAGCGGGGAAGCAATTACAGAAGCCAGACCTTCTACCTTCTGCAACCCACAATGACCCTGGGTCCATGTTCCCAGAGGGATAGAGAATGGGAAAGCTATCGGGGGAGGGGGTGGGATATGGAGATTGGGCGGTGGGATATGGAGATTGGGCGGTGGGAATTGTGTGGAGTTGTACCCCTCCTACCCTATGGTTTTGTTAATTAATCCTTTCTTAAATAAAAAAAAAAATTAAAAAAAAAGAAAATGTGAAAAAAAAAAAAAAAAGAATCTCAGAGAAATACCTGCATTCCCATTTCACTGCCACACTGTATGTAATGCTGAGATACAGAAATGGAAACAACCCAAGCATCTATAACAGGTGAATATATTTTTAAAATAACAGAAACTACACATCCATTATGTGATATTAATTAGACATTAAAGGAAATTCATTTGTGACAGCACGCATCAAGCTGAGTGAAGTAATTCTGACAGGAAAAGATACATACGACATGGTACCACCTATAGGTATAATCTTAATAAAAAAAGAAAAAAATTAAAAGAACTGGAAACAGGAAGTAGAATGGTGGTTGCTAGGAGCTGGCAGAAGCAGGAGAGAATGGGAAGATACACTCCAAAGGGAAAGTCTGAGTGTCTAACACAAAGAGCATGGTGAGCGTGATCAATACCGTGTTGTTAGGACTCAAATTTACTGAGAGTAGACTTTGAGTTTGATCACCACATACACAAAAAAACTGTGAGACAACAGATGTGTTCATTAACTTGAAGATGCCTATCACTTCACAAAGTATACATAAATCAAACAGTCATTGTGTACACTTTACAGATACTTAGTTCTACTCATCAATTATGCATAAATAATTTTTTAATCTTTTAAATTATTTATTATTCGCTAGAGACAGAAATTGAGAGGAGAAGGGGAGATTGAGAGGAGTCAGCGAGATACCTACAGCCCTGCTTTCCCCTGCAGGTTGGGGGGGGGGGCAGGGGATTGAACCTGGGTCCTTGTACACTGTAATGTAAGTGCTTAACCATGTGTGTCACTGCCTGGCTTAAAAAAAAAAAAATCAGAGCACTCAGCTCTGGTTTATGGTGCTACAGGGGAATTGAACCTGGGACTTTGGCACCTCAAGCATGAGAGTAGGTTTGCATAACCAATGTGCTATCTCCCCTGCCCATTTATGCATAAATAAAGCTAGGGGAAAAAAAAAAAAACCTAAACGGTTTAATAGTAAACTTCACGTTAAAAGGAAGACGGGAAGTAGTGCAACGGGTTAAGCACACATGGCTCAAAGCACAAGGACCGGCATAAGGATCCCAGTTCAAACCCCGGCTCCCCACCTGCAGGGGAGTTGCTTCACAGGCGGTGAAACAGGTCTGCAGGTGTTTATCTTTCTCTCCTCCTCTCGGTCTTCCCCTCCTCTCTCCATTTCTCTCTGTCCTATCCAACAGCAATGACATCAACAATAACTAGAACAACAATAAAAGCAAGGGCAACAAAAAGGTAATAAATAAATAAATATTTTTTTAAAAAAGGATTATACCACAATATTGTTATGCAGCAGGTTAAAAAGAAACAAATGCTTTAAAGCCCTGCTTTCATCCAGTGAGTAAACTAGTTAGCTTGGAGCAGGACAGTTATTTTCTGCTGCTACCCTTCCAGCCAGGCGGCACCACTGCTTCTGCCTGAGCTTTCTTTGCTGCCTCTGAGGAAAGGAAAAAAAAAAAAAAAAAAAGGACAAACCTAATGAGCTCAAGTGTCAGTGCAATATAAATTACAGCAAGGGGGGAAAAAAAGGAAAAAGAAGCGACTTGATGCATGGCTGAGGAGCTAAAAGAGGAATGTCCACCATTGTTTGTGATTATGGATCACATCACAATCTAATAGCAATTTTTATTTAATCAATAATTTCCATGCTGAACAGACAGCCCTGTTACAGAGAATCGACAAGCAGGTACAGATAGCGACAAGCCTTCTTATTAATCTTTCCTTGGCTGGCTTATCAGCCAAACTACTGTAAAAGGCACCACCAAGATGGATTTTAGAAGCTCCCTTTCTCCCCTGCCAACTTCTTTTTTTTTTTTTCCCCTTCTCCCATAACATATCATGTAATGTAGACTCTACATTTATTTCTGTAACCTGGGGCTTGAGTGGCATAAAAAGGCATCTCACATTAAGCAATTTCACAAATCAGTAGGACCTAGGCCATCGCTCAGGGTTAGCCATTATAGACTAATAAATCATACTCTCTCTTTTGAGTTGTCAATTGCTGAAAAGCTTTGTATAAACGTTGGCGTCTCTAATTCCGTAAAGGCTTTTCATCTTGAAATAAGATGCTTTGGACCGATAACAAGAATAATCCCTTCTTGATCAAGAAAAAAATAAAATCTGCATTTTAGCAATTAACACTGCTGCCAGGAGCCAAATGACTCAGTGCTGAGACTCCAGTGAAGTTTATCTCTGCTAAACACAAGGAGAATGCACTGAGACTCTTGTTTTATTTGTTGCCTGACTATGTTAACTCTTGGGAGGAGGCTCTATGCCATCTCTTGTCAAGTAGTAAAAGAGAGAAAGGTGTGAGAACCATTGCTTCAGTAGAAGCCACAGCAAGACCAGCTCCTCAAGACCCTCCCATCTGTCCTGAAAAGAGCAACTGGTTCCCGAAACAGCACAAAACACGACACCCAAATAGTCCACGAAGGTGAAGGACTGGGAGCAGCCGCACGCGTTATATAAAGAAGCGGCCTCGGTATAAGGATCCTGGTTCCAGCCCCCTTCTCCCCACCTACAGGGGAGTTTCTTCACAAGCGATGAAGCAGGTCTGCAGGTGTCTGTCTTTCTCTCCCCCTCTCTGTCTTCCCCTCCTCTCTCCATTTCTCTGTCCTAGCCAACAATGACAGCAATAACAATAATAATAACTACAACAAGGGCAACAAAAGGGAATAAATAAATAAATAAATAAATAAACATTAAAAAACAAAAAGAAGAAGAAGCGGCCTTACCCATAGAATCTTTCTGCGCAGGAGTCCGGCGGTAAGCACTCGCAAAGCGCAAGGACCAGTGTAAGGATCCCGGTTGGAGCCCTCAGGCCCCCCACCTGCAGGGGAGTCGCTTCACAGGTGGTGAAGCAGATCTGTAGGTGTCTTTCTCCCCCTCTCAATCTTCCCCTGCTCTCTTCATTTCTCTCTGTCCTATCCAACAACGAAGACAGACAACCATAATAACTACAACAATAAGACAAGGGTAACAAAAAGGGAATATTTAAAAAAAAAATCTTCCGGTGAAACTAACAGAAGACAGCTGGTATAATTTTCTTTTTCTGGCCAGAGAGACATTTTCAGAACTAGATATTTTTATTCCTAACTAGAAAACAAGGAGTCACAAAACTAAACAATGGGAAAAAAATGGGAACATTGCAGTAATTACAGTGAAACCATCACCAATGAGGCCCCGTAAAATCTGACCAGCACTGTAGCTGGCCATCTTGTTTAAGTCATCAGACATTATCTCACAGCATCCCTGATAACTGTCCTTTCTTTCCTTCATTCTTTCTCTCCTCTTTCCTTCCTTATTTATTTCGTCACTTCTGTCATCAACAGTCTATGTCCCCATCCCCATAACTATAAATAGTCACTAAAGTTCTCCCACTGTCTTGAAAATTGGTTGACTTTTTTTTTTTTATAACATTTGTATGTTCAATTGTTTATGTTCTGCATAAGGATAAGTCTGCTTTCAAGAGACAACAGAATCTTAGAAACCTTAGCTAATGAGTCAGGATGACAAACATCAGAGACCAGTGTTCCATGAACTAAACCACCTCCTAGGTGCTCAGGTAGTAAACCAGACACTTCTGGTTGCTCTCTGAATAATACACACAACAGTCAAATAAGCTGAGAAAACTATAATTGTGACGTATATCCACAGGACCCTCCCAAGTTACAACAAAAAACAACCAACTTAAAATAATTTCCACTGTGAAGCCTCACTTCCTGTCCAGTCTCATTCATACCCAGTTCTCTGACTAACTAATAAGTGTAATAATATATTACACTTAGTTTCCAAGACTTGCAAAGTTTATTGCTTCAACTTTCTATACTTTGGTTCTGTCATAACTGCATTAATACCACCCTTCAGTGAACAAGAGAGAATGAACTATTTTGCAGTTATAGTTCAGACATAAAGATGTTTCAGAAACCCCAGTCTTTTGCTGCAGTGCTGCAAATAAAATTGTCCTGTAACATGTACGCTAGTTAACTTCTTCCTTCTGTCTCTTCTATAGGGAATTCCCAACATACCTTCTTGCTATTTTTCCCCGTTTAAATCCATTTTTTAAAAAGACTACCACTGAGTATGCTAACTTTAGCACATTTTAAGTTTTGCAATTTTACAGACACAAATGCACAAATATACACACATATTAAAAAGGCTTTTTATTGAAGGACTTAATGCTTTACAGTGCAATCATTGACATATGTGTACAATTTCATTATGTAGTAGGACCCAAAATTCTCTTCTCTCCTCTCCCCTCTCCAGAGTCCTTTGCTTTGGTGCAATATCTGAGGCCATCTTTTCTTTTTAATCTGAACATTTTAAGTATACTCAAGCTAGAGAATATTATCTTTAATCACAAGAAAAAAAAACTTTTTTTTTTTAATCCCCTCACAACTAGAGGAACGATTTGGGACAGAACTGGGGACAATTTGGCAATGTTTTTGGTTGTCATGGCAGGGATGGACTTACTCCTGGTCTACAGTTGGCAGAGGTCAGCATTTTTATAGATAATGGTTCTACAACACACAGGATGAGTCCTGCCACAGATAATTCTGACTCATGGTGCAAAGGCTGAAAAGCTTTGGTTCAGGATAGTCACTATGAATTTTCAAAATGCTATCCAAACAAGGAACATTTAATAGAACAAAGTTCTGAATTTCAACACGGCACAAGCAAGGATGCAGGTCCCTTTCCTTTTCTCTCTGGGGAGCACGTCAACTATAGCTTAATCCGATTCCACATTACTAGCTTCATGTACACATGCCTAGCCAAACACTGCTCAGATACCGACCCACACTTTTGCTGTCACAGGCAACACACAAATGAGTGTAGCTGTGGCAAATACCTTCACACTTCTCCAAGAAATTAAAGTAATATTTGAATCAGCTGAATTGTTTTATCGCCAGGTTTATAACTGGAATTCCAATACCAGTTATTCTGGTGACTTCCTTCCTTCCTTCCTTCCTTCCTTCCTTCCTTCCTTCCTTCCTTCCTTCCTTCCTTCCTTCCATGATAGAGAGAAATATAAAGCGAGAGACACTCAAAGCACTGTTCCACTATTCACAAAGTTTTTCACTTGTAAGTAAACAAGTCCACTGTTGAAGTGAACAGGGACCCTGGTCCTTGTATTTGGGAACATGTGCTCTTTACCAGGTGGACCACTGCCAAGTCCCATGTTGAATTGTTTTTAGCTAAGCTCCCTATCTAATTCATGAAGTCAAAACCATTATTTTTATTTCACAGGGAGAGAATGTGACTGCTGTTTTTCACTATTCATCACTTGTTTCTACTCTTAACCCCTTAAAATCTCATTGACATAATTACAGTTTCATTATGCCCTACCTCAAATTGTTTATTGTGTCTTTAAGATTGCTCTCAATGACCCCACAACAAATTGGGTGCAGAGAGAAGCATAAAAGCAGATCTCGGGCCTTCTTCTGAGTGGATTTGTTTATACAAGAGAACGCATCATGCTGGTATATAAGCCAGAGGCTGGTATATCTCAGTGAGGTGTGCAGGCTAGTCCAAAATGACCAGCATCCTCTCTTTTACAATGTGGGAGTATTCTAGAGGACTAATTATTGGCAGAATCCAGATTTTGCCTCAAGTATCATTCAGATAACACAGTTACTTAGATTAAGGTTTCAGTGAACTATTTCAGAAAATACAAAAAAAGTATTTCCTGGGGCATAGGTGACTGAACAAATTTAAGCAAGTAACTAAGATATTACTTTGCACCAGCTGTATCTGCTTTAAAATACTGTGCTTTTGGGAGTCAGGTGGTAGCACAGCGGGTTAAGTGCAGGTGGCATAAAGCAGAAGGACTGGTGTGAGAATCCAGGTTCGAGTCCCCGGCTCCCCACCTGCAGGGGAGTCACTTCACAGGAGATAAAGGAAGTCTGCAGGTGTCTTTCACTTCCCCTCTCTGTCTTCCCTTCCTATCTCTATTTCTCTCTGTTCTATCCAACAACAACGACATCAATAACAACAACAACTACAATAAAACAAGGACAACAAAAGGGAATAAATAAATAAATATTTTTAAAAAATTGAATACTGTGCTCCCCCCTTCATTCAAGAGTGAAGGCACACTAGTAAATGGAAAAATTTAACAATATATGGATTACTAAAGTAATTAACATACCCCCTGTAGGAAAATTAATCATGAGAATTCTGACGTGCACTAAATATATAGAATTGGGGGGCAGGGGTAGATAGCATAATGGTTATGCAAACAGACTCTCATGCCTGAGGGTCCAAAGTCCCAGGTTCAATTCCCTCCACCACCATAAGCCAGAGCTGAGCAGTGCTCTTGTAAAAAAAAGAAAAAAGGAAAAAGAATTGGAAAAGACACTGGAATGGAAATTAAAAGTACCTGTCTCGTGAAGACCCCAGCTGGTAGTAGCTACCCATAAGTGATTGCACTCCTACTTCTCCAGTTCAGAATAACAACCCGTCCCACCCCATAACTGCCTGCCAGTATGCTGGCATTTGACGTGAAACTTGCTTGCCATCTCTACTCTAAGAACTATCCCATTCAAAATTTTCATTTGTTTTTATGTAAGCTTTAAAAACATCTTTGATAAGTCAAGTCCAATGTTAGGAAAAACAAACAAATAAACCAATGGGACACCATCAAACTAAAAAGCTTCTGCTCATTAAAAGGAACCAACAGCACCACCAAAACAAGAGAGACTTCCTACTTAACGCTAAAATCTTCACATGAGGGGCTGGGCGTTAGCACAGCGGATTAAGCACACGGGGCAAAACGCAAGAACTAGTGTAAGGATCTCAGTTTGAACCCCGGCTCCCCACATGTAGTGGGGTTGCCTCGCAAGCAGTGAAGCAGGTCTGCAGGGGTCTGTCTTTCTCTCCCTCTCTCTGTCTTTCTTTCCTCTCTCCATTTCTCTCTCTGCTATCCAACAATAGCTATGACAACAATAATAACTACAACAGGCACAACAACAAGGGCAACAAAATGGGGAAAATGGCCTCCAGGAGCAGTGGATTCATAGTTCAGGCACCACGCCCCAGAGATAACCCTGGGGGCAAATATATATGAATAAAATGGAAAACAGTCTTCATATGTGTGGTCCAGGAGGGGAGGTGGCACAGTGGATACAGCATTGGACTCTCAATTATGAAGTCCTGAGTTCAATCCCTGGCAGCACATGTACCAGAGCGTTATCTGGTTCTTTCTCTCTCTCTTCCTATCTTTCTCATTAATAAGTAAATAAAATCTTTAAAAAAAAGTTTTCAAATGACATACATCAGACCTGGGGCTAATAACCAAATATAAAAAGAACTCGCCAAACTCAGCAGCAACAACGTCAAAAATGACCTCCATTACAAAATGGGGAGAGGATATGGACAGAATCTTTCCAAAAGAGGAGATCCAAAAGGCAAAAAAGACAGAGAAAAAGCTCAAGGTCATAGACTATGAGAAACATGTTTGCCCTCACACCAAGGTTCAATGTCTTGGCCAAGTTCTCAGCTCCCAAACATCCTCACCGGGCAAGAGAAAGTGGTCTCTAACTTTAGTTAAATGTATTATCTCGCTCCAGCAACTATGATTATAAAATGAGCCTTGACACCAATATGCAGAAGTCACAAAACCCAGCAGTGCCTTTCTTTTCCCCTCCCCCAGTCAACCCTGCAAAACACGAATACATAAAACAAAGAGAGACAAGTAACCTCTTTTAGACCTTCTGTCTGTTTCTTATTAAGCCTACTGCATGTGATCTCTGTTTGGCCTTGGACGTTGGGGACGGCATTTATTTTCACGGCTGTTTCACAGTACGATAAGTGAGAAAATAGCATTCTGAGGGGTCAGATGGCTCCAGGGAGGTCATCCCAAGGGTCAGGGAGAGATGGGGCTGCCAGTCAGAATCCCACAGGGCCTGGGAGGCTTCCCCTGGTGGGCCACACAGCCCTGGCATACCCCCACTCAGTCTAATCTCCTGAGTGTCTTTATGGAAGCAATTTCTGCAGGTGGAATTTAGTCAGTAACTTTAAAAAGAACGTGGCCCTGGAGGCACAGTTGTCAAAGGATGGCTTTGAAGTTGGTAGTCCTTGGTCTACATTTTACATGCAATATTTCCAAATAATTAGAGTGACAAAATTAACTCCATGTAGGGAAAATCAGATCAAAATCTTCACTTTATATGCACACAAATCTAATTTTTCCCTTATATCTGAGACTGCTATCACATCTGAAGCTCAATTTTCTCATAGGTAAGTGTCCACAGCGCAACTTTACCAAGTGGATCAAAATTAGATGGAAAGCATTTAAAATGCAAATTTAGGATCAGGCTTTTAACACAAAGTCTGACCACCAGACCCTGACTGTGTCTTAAATTTCTGCAGATGCACCAATCCTTCACAGATTAGATGTGCTTTCTTTATATCTGTATCTCTGGGATACTAGAAAGCCTATCATTTTCATACTGCCTATGTTTTGAAAGGGCAGCAAAGGTGACTGCCACTGCATTTCTTCTGATAAAGGGAACTTGAGCATGCTTTTTAGAGATCAAAATTTTGCAGCTTATGAAAGCACTTCACATCCAAGTAGGTGGTTAATCACTCTATAAAAAGGTGGATTTTTGACACCATGCTTAAAAGATATGAACGCAGGAGAACAGTGACTTAAATGCCACCCAGTTGCAGAGGGAAGTGAATATAAAAACTGCTCACACTCTGTGCTGTTAGGCTCCACTGGCAGGAGAAAACATTTCCCATAACGTCCCTCCCTGCAGGGTCATTCTGCTGAGGCTTGAGGCAGGGAATAAAACCATTATTAGTATTACTTTTCTTACTCTTTAAAGACATTTGGAAGGCGTATTGCATGTATTTCTTCAGAAGATTGGACTGGATGGCTGAAATAAAAGGCAGGGATCTGCAAACAGGTAGATTTACCTCTGGTCATCACTGTTGTTGTCTTCTCAAATCCCGGGTTTTCAAGTCCACCTGGTAATCACCTTGCAATGGCGGCTCACACTGAGATGCATGATTTCTCCTTTGCCCCCTTTTCAAACCATCTCAGAATAGCAGTGACAGACACAAGGTTATGCACAACAAAATGTATACATTTCAGAGACTCCGACACTAAGCTGTGCACATACTGTGCTTATTATTTTAGACACCCTGATCATCTATCTCCTGGAGTCAGAGAAAAGAATCTCATCATTATTATTATTATTATTATTATTGCCTCCAGGGTTATCACTGGGGCTCAGGGCCTGCACCACAAATCCACTGCTCCTGGAGGCCATTTTTTCCCATCTTGTTGTCCTTGTTGTTGTTGTTAGATAGGACAGAGAGAAATGGAGAGGGGAGGGTAAGACAGAGAGGGGGAGAGAAAGATAGACAGACACCTGCAGACCTGCTTCAGTACTTGTGAAGTGACCTCCCTGTAGGTGAGGAGCTAGGGGCTCGAACTGGGATCCTTACGCTGGTCTTTGTGCTTCATGCGCTTAACCTGCTGTGCTATCAAGAATCTCATTTTTATACTTGTCAAATTTTATTCATGATTTTTTATTATTAGTTATTTAACAGTCACTTACACAATTGTAATATTTTGCAGGGTTACAGTTTTGTCTGTGTGTATGTCATTATACCCACTAGCAAGACTGTGTCACCAACCCCCATTACCACCATAATTCTCACAAAAATCTAAGAAACAGTTTACTTGCTATTCTTTGCAAGTTCCTTTGTTTTGGTTATCTATATTCCACATATGAACAAAACTAGCTCTCTTACCCCCCCTTTTTTTATTGGAGCTTATTTAATGTATAACTGTTTCCATTTCCATCCATTATGTCTGCCTGAGGATAACTTAATACAAAGAAGCTTCCCTCATCTGTGTGAGAAGTCAGGCTAAAAAGGCAGAATTTGGGTTGTTTTAGTACATAATAGGATGTAAGACCCAACACAAAGTAAAATAAGAGTAATAATACTTTGAAAATTCACGCTCTATGACGTTCAGAAACAAACGTTTTGTTTCATGCTGTTTATGATGTATAATGAACAAGATACAATACAAAACAGTAAAGAGAGTCTAATTTAGAATTTAAGTGAAATATGGACATATCAACTAATTTTCAGAAGTTAATATATGTGCTGTGTGTTGAGGGATGAAAAAACATTTACATCCGGACAAATCATTAACTGATTCTATCTTACTCAAAGGTACTTTAAAATTGATTTTTATACTACATTTTTATGCTACTCTTATTCCCTTGTTCTCTTCTATTTTAACTGACAAGAAAGAGACAAAGTTAAAGGGGGGGGGGGAACCTGCTTAACAAAAAGATAATAACCCCTTAGCTTCTGGACACAGAGATAAATTCCTGACAACTTTTGATACTACCTACTACCATGAGAGTAACTAAACTCAGTAATCATTATATTCCTGGGGGAGAAAAATTAATTAAATATCCTAGTGATAAATGTCCCACAGACAACTTAAAATAAACATGCAACTGTAAGGACAAGGGCCTGAAATAAAGGAGAAGAGAAAGGAAAAAAAACAATATTTAGCCCATCTGTTGGGACAGTAATGGGACGAGGTAATCTTTTCAAGAGGACATGGAGTGCATTACACTGGAAATAAGACTACCTGGCAGGCAAAGTCAGGCAAGTCCCTAATTCTCCTCTTCAACTTTGTGATTTGCTAATGTGAAACACATGTCTTCCTTTTGCACCAAGTTCAAATGACTCCGGAATTCCAACCGTGCAGCTCAGCGACTGAACCAGAACAAGGGGAGAACTTGTCAGGATTTAAGAGCTTTCAGCAAAGCCCTTCAATTGCAGCCAGCACCCTATTCCACGGAAGGATATCAATTATAGATAGTGACTTGCTTTAGCAGGCAGTCGGGACTGTCAGACAACCATGAAGAATCATGAATCTTTCTATTAACTGTAAAGGGCGGGGAAGGAGAATGGGTCATGGCTATAAATAAGGCAGAGCATCAGAATGGTTTAACACCTTGCCTCTTGGTTGTATGGAGCATGAAAATTTCAACTAATTCACAAAATGTCCTCTCCCCAAGGAAAGCCATAGTCATGGAAATAGTTAATATTTCCTTCTGTCCCTACAAAACAAAAAAACAAAGTGTGGGATATTTTCTATCTACCATTAGAATTTAGTTCACCTAATTTAGGTGGACTGCATATTAGATGTCAGGCTCAGGCCAAAGTTAGTAAAGTCATGGGCTCCTTGGAATAGAACTAAAATAGACCTACTAGCTATTTCCAAAATGAAGACCCCAAATCTTCATCTGCAATATTCTTGCCTTTAGGTTCATGATTAGTCAACAATTTGTCCTGCTTTATATCTTAACTCTTTTTAAGCCACCAGGTTCCAGATGCTACCATGATGCCAACCAGACTTCCCTGGGCAGATGACCCCACCAATGTGTCCTGGAGCTCAGCTTCCCTAGAACCCTGCACTGCTAGGGAAAGAGAGAGTCAGGCTGGGAGTGAATCCACCTGCCAATGCCCATGATCAGTGGGGAAGCAATTACAGAAGCCAGACCTTCAACCTTCTGCACCCCATAATGACCCCGGGTCCATACTCCTAGAGGGATAAAGAATAAGAAAGCTTTCAAGGGAGGGGATGAGCTACAGAGTTCTGGTGGTAGGAATTGTGTGGAATTGTACCCCTCTTATCCTATGGTTTTGACCATATTTGCATTTTATAAATAAAAACTAAAAAAAAAAAAAAGAATAGGTGGATTTGAAATAACCATTCATTCAATCAGCAACATCAAATAAAGCATATATTCTTTAGCAGGACACTGATAATGCTACCAGATACACCTGTGAGTATGAAGGAACCTGGACATTCTACAATGCATAGTGACTTCAGTCACACAAATCTAAAATGTCTACACTTAAGACAATGGGTAAAAAGTGGTGACGAGGGGGTCGGGTGGTGGCGCAGTGGGTTAAGCGCATGTGGCGCAAAGCGCAGGGACCGGCGTAAGGATCCCAGTTCGAGCCCCCGGCTCCCCACCTGCAGGGGAGTCGCTTCACAGGCGGTGAAGCAGGTCTGCAGGTGTCTATCTTTCTCTCCCCTTCTCTGTCTTCCCCTCCTCTCTCCATTTCTCTCTGTCCTATCCAACAACGAATTGCGTCAACAAGGGCAATAATAATAACCACAAGGAAGCTACAACAAGGGCAACAAAAGGGGGGGAAAAATGGCCTCCAGGAGCGGTGGATTCATGGTGCAGGCACCGAGCCCAGCAATAACCCTGGAGGAGGGAAAAAAAAAAAAGTGGTGACGAATAAGCAATAGAGTCTAGTTTCTCTCTCTCTCTCTCTCTCTCTCTTCTTTTTTGCCTCCAGGGTTATTGCTGGGTCTTGGTGCCTGAACTACGAATCCACTGCTCCTGGAGACTTTTTTTTCCCCTTTTGTTGCCCTGGTTGTTTTGTTGTGGTTATTATTACTGTTGTTATCGATGTTGTTGTTATTGGATAGGACAGAGAGAAATTGAGAGAAGAGAGGAAGACAGTGAGGAGGAGAGAAAGATCTGCAGACCTGTTTTAGAGCCTGTGAAGTGACCCCCCTGCAGGTGGGGAGCCAGGGGCTCGAACCGGGATCCTTGCGCTGGTCCTTGTGCTTTGTGCCATGTGCACTTAACCTGCTGCACTACCACCTGACCCCCTAGAAACTAGTTTCTTTATGGTGCTGTAATTTTAAACTCAGCTTTTTCATTCCCTCAAGCTCACTTCTATTAAGCTGATACTAAAACTAGTATCATAAAGGTAATATATTGGATTTGCTTCTAATCCTGAGGTGAGCCGCCACCCCCCACCCCGGCACTGACTTGACTTTCTTTTTTTAATTCATTGCATATGTATGAATCTATACTTGTTACAGATCATTTCAGTAAAGCAGATAGCAGAGTAGTCATCTTGTCAGTCATTTAGGCATCTTTACCTTAAAAACCACACAGATCTTGCTCTGAAAACATCACCACTGTTTATAACATTTGGAAACTAGAGCCAGTGGTGGCTGGTGGCACACCTGGTTGAGCACACATGCCACAGTGTACAAGGACCCAGGCTCGAACCCCTGGTCCCCACCTGCAGGGGGAAAGCTTTACAAGTGAAGCACGGCTGCAGGTGTCTCTGTCTCTTCCCTCTCTATCTTCACCTCCCCTCTCAATTTCTGTCTCTATCCAATGGAAAAAAAAAAACACACACACATCATGAAATGGAATCACCTTTCTCAGGCCAAGACATAAACTAGTGCAGTGTTTCTGTATAAAGGTTCTCTATAATCTTTAAAAAAAAAAAAAAAAAGAACTCAGTCAGAAAGAAACAGATGGGTGAAGAGACAGAGAAAAAAGAAAGAGACCATAGCACTGCTCCACTACTCAGTTTCTCAGTATTGTGCATGGTGTTCCCATAGTTACGGGGATGCAGATCCAGGCCCTAATACATGGAAACCAGCCCACCTGCTAGAGGAGCTCTCTGCAGCACCACAATTCATTTTCAATGTAGCCTTTAATAAACACCTTTTGTTGTTGTTGTTGTTCCTATCTCCCAGCAGGTCAGCCATAATCATAGTACTCCTGGAAGTTACAATGCCGTAACCATAGGAAAAACATTATGAGGGGCCAGGCGGAGGCACACCTGGTTAAGTGCACCCATTACACAGTGCACAAGGACCCAGGTTCAAGCCCCTGCTCCCCACCTGCAAGGGTGGTTAAACAGGGTTGCAGGGGTCATTCTAGCTCTTTCCCTCTCTCTCTTCCCTGCCCCTCTTAATTTCTCTGTCTCTATTCAGTGGGGAAAACACACACACACACACACACACACACACACACACACACACACACACACACCATGAAATGGAATCACCTCTCAGGCTGGAACATAAACTAGTAGTCTTTATAGAAAATCTTAAAAAAAAAATTCACATGTTAGCCTTCCAATTTTGGAGCCATAAATGCAAAAACATCAATTAGGAGGCCGGGTGATGGTGCACCTTACTGAGCACATGTTGCAGTGTGTAAGGACCTGGGTTCAATCCCCTGGCCCCCACATGCAGAGGAAAGTTTTACAAGTGGTGAAAGTAGTGTTGCAGGTCTCTCTCTCTCTCTCCCCCTTGCTTCTTGATTTCTGGCTATCTCTCTCTATCTAGTAAATAAAGATAATAAAATAAAATAAAAATCAATTAGAAGAGATATGAGCCTACCTGTATAATATGACAAACTAATATTGCCTAAGAACCTAACACAGACTAACTAGGAAGACACAGTATACAAGCAACATGGAGTCCTGTAATACATATATGGCGAAAACCTAAAATCTCCAATACAATGATAGACCTAGGGGGTATTATTCTGATGCAATAAATCAGAGGAAGAAAAACATGGTAAAATTTCACTCAGGTATGGCATAGAGAGAAAGCAAAGAGATGAAGACAACATAACAAAAACCAAAATCTAGTCTCCAAGAAAAATCAGTGGTAAGAGCAGAAGAAATGGGATAAGGGATAAGGCAGGTGGGCCCATCAGGTAAATGAAACTCAGCTGCATGAAAAGGCTGGCCTGCCACTTCTGGCGGTCAATTCTATGTAGTATCTGAATGTGCTGGCTTATGTTGATGCACGTCTGAGATTTATGTGATGTCACAAGGCAGTAGTACTTTAGTTTAAAAAGTAACACTGGGAGTCGGGCGGTAGCTCAACGGGTTAAGCGCAGGTGGCACAATGGACAAGGACGGGCATAAGGATCCCGGTTGCAGGGGAGTCTTTTCAGAGGCGGTGAAGCAGGTCTGCAGGTGTCTGTCTCCACCCGCCCCCACATTTCTCTCTGTGCTATCCAACAGCAATGACATCAATAACAACAGCAATAATAACTACAACAATAAAACAAGGACAACAAAAAGGGAATAAATAAAGAAATATTAAAAGAAAGTAACACTGTCAGTATCTTCCTTTTATTTATTTTTAAATTTTATTTTATTTTCATTATTTTTATTTTTTAATCAGAGCACTGTTCAGCTCTGGCTTATGGTGGTGCGGGGGACTGAACCTGGGACGTTGGAGCCTCAGGCATGAGAGTCTTTTTGCATAACCATTATGCTGTCTACCTGCTGCCCACCATCTCCCTTTTAATGGTATCTTTTATGCAAGCAATTCTCATGTTTGTTTCTCATCCATGATGTTACTAATGATATCCCAAGCAGGCTTGACAATCTGGAAATATTTCCCTACCTTATAAGAAAAAAATTCCAGCACCCTCCCCTAGTAGAGTAAACATGGTGGTTTCCATTCAAATAACAAAAACAAAGGGCCATCAAGTCAGGCTTGGGAAAAACACACACACCAAAAAAAAAAAAAAAAAAAAAAAGAAAGAAAGAGTGGTCCAGGAGGTGGCGCGGTGGATAAAACATCAGACTCTGAAGCATGAGGTCCTGAGTTCAATCCCTGGCAGCACATGTACCAGAGTAATGTCTGGTTCTTTCTCTCTCTCTCTCCTTCTCTCTTCATGAATAAATAAATAAAATCTTTAAAAAAAAAAAAGAAAGAAAGAAAAAAAAATTTGCATCAAATTAAAAAGCAAGAATCAAATTAAGTTCATGGAAAACTCTGGAAACATACCTTAATTAGAAGCATCTGACAGTTTAGTTTCTAGCTATGCCCAGAAATCCACAATTCTTCCCATATAAATAAAAAGAGACATGATTGAAAAAAAGGGGACAGTTCTTCGGATGTCATGTCACACTCCCAAACCATTTCCTAAGATAATGGGTCTCAAAACCTGAACAACCATATTATTTCAAACTGTAACGTGACGGTAACGTGTGGAATATATCACACAGGCTGGACCACTGTGAAGGTTCATGCAGCCAACGAAACCTGTGAGATCTGACAGAGTTTTCTAAGTGTAGAGCTTAAATGGAGGTGGGTCATCTAAGGTAAAGTTATCATAAGCTAAAAGAGAATGGAGTAAGACTACGTGTGTGTGTGTGTGTGTGTGTGTGTGTGTGTGTGTGTGTAGCAGGGGTGTGGGAGGGGAGTAAGAACAAAAGCTCTTTGCCAGATATTTCATCATATTAAAAGCGTCTGGAACTGCCATACTTAGCAAACCATCTTTAATGCCTTAATGGGTCTCTGAGCTTTCCCCACAGACATTTGGGTGCCTATATCTTTTTATTCTTGATTATCTAAATGTCCTTCCATCTCAGTTGTTCCTGGTCCCATTTACCAGGATGGCCTCACTGGCCTGAGAGAAAGGGACAAATAAAATGAAGCACCAGGAGAGGAAATAGGACTCCTTAGGTGAGTGTGAATGGGGGTGGGGACTGCACTGCACTATATGAGAAAAAGAAAGAACAGGATTCAAGAAAAAAGAGAACAAAACAAAACAAAAAACTTCTTTGTCTTATAGTGAAAAAAGGTTTCTCCATTTGACTAGGCTTCAGTTTTCAAAAATATTCATCAGTTAGAACATTTTTAACATGCATATCACTTTTTCTAGGAAACTATAAGCCCTGCAAAGCGTAGGCCCCAAGCCAAGAAACTGTACCAAATGGCTTATCTCTGGTCCTTATATAGAGATCCAATGACTGCATAAAATAACAGGAGACTCCTCAGAGATTGAGAGTTTGGGACAGGAAGATAGAATAGAAAATAGGGATCTTCCTCACCCTTCAAGTTTTTCTCTCCTTGCTAGCTCTTGGATAGAAGAATCAAACTTGGTTAAAAGGTTAATAATAATTCATGTCCAGCTTACTATTACTCAATAACCATCAAAGTCCCTAACTCCAAATAGCGTTTTCTGGCTTACAGGATCAGAGTCATTACACTCTCTATTGGAGACTTTATTGAATTTTACACTAAGCTTTAGCTGACTGAACAGGTCAAGCTCCGTGGCTCAGTTTTCTTTATTCTCAGAAAGTCATAAAGCCCTCTCCAGTCTGCAACGCTGCTAGCTAAGAAACTTGACTCAGCTCAGGGTCAGAGAGGCTGACCCCATGGAAAAGGTCACATAGTTGTAAAGCCGGGTCCCCAAGTACCGTTCACTCACGTGCACCAGCTGCTCCTGGGTGTCAAACTCCCGGGCGCAACCTTCCCAGTGGCAGTTTGTCTCATAGATGACTTCGGGCTCCTGTTTGCTTTCATCTTTATCCCCTTCCTCCTTGACTAGGGTCGTTCCTTCTGGCTGTTCCTGAAAGACAACCAGGCAAAGAGAAAGGACAAAAACTATCAGAATAGTAGTAGGGCAAAACAAGAAGAAAAAAAAAAAAAACCTGAGTTACTGTTGACCTTCCTTATAATGAAACTGTTCAGTGAAAATAAAATCGAGTCTGTATCTATCAACTGAATGTTGTGTTGTGAGTGGCTGTACTCAAGCATATGGAATCATTGGCTGGATTATTTATTTTTTATTATTATTTTTTTTTAATTTCAGATTGGCTAGATACTTCTTAAGATATTTTTAACTTGTAATCACTGAAGACAATTCAAACCATAAGATAATATGAAGCTAAGGCCAAAAGCCGGAGTAATAGCTCACTGGATGTGGTGCGCCAGTTGAGCGCACATATAACCATGGACATGGACTGAAGTTCAAGCTCCTTGTCACCACCTGCAGCATGGAAGCTTCCTAAAGACTGAAGCAGGGCTGCTGGTGTCTTTCTCTCTCCCCGTCTATCGGTCTCTATACTCTCTCAACTTCTCTGTTCTGCCAAAAGAAAAGCCACTAAAATGGCCACTGGGGGCTGTGGATTTGTTGTGCAGACACTGGGCTCCAGCAATCACCCTGATGTGGCAATAATAATAATAATACAGAAAGAAACAAAAAAATCTCAAATGTCAAGTCACAGAAGAGATAAATAAACTAGATCACATTCACTTAACAGAATCCTTTACTCCCTATTCCTTCTTTCTGTTTGTTTTGGTTCAATTCTTCTCAGTGTTTTAGCATTGTTCTTCTCCCCCTCACATTCTGGAATTCAGTGGGGAAAAGTTTAATAGGACTTCTATTTTCCCTACCATTGGAAGTAAGGAGACACTTTGTGATTTCATAGGGATAACATCCTCATTGTTCACCTGCTCATCTCCAAGGATAGCCTCACTACCCAATACCCACCTCATCTAATGCTTAAGGGACAAACTTCTCTATTCTTTCAAAATTTCCAGAACTCTGGGAGATAATTAAGTAGGCAGATCCAGCCTCTAAATTGGACACATCATGAAAGTGTCTAGGTGTGATCAGAAAAGCTGTTGGCTAACAAAATGCAAGAAGAAAGAGGGAAATCACTACTCAAGGAACCTATTCATTCCATCTTTGGAGATCTTGTTTAAAATTAAATCGAGGTTTGTGTAGGCTGCCTGTAACAAGGTTCCTATTCTGTGAATTTACAAATTCTGGTCCAATACCTAAATCTGTGAATGAATATTCAGTGAGCTGTCCTACATCAGGCACAGGGACTGTGGAAGAAGGTATTAAGGGCACTCTCCATTCATTTTTAAACCAAGGTTCAGAAGATCTAAGTGATTATAAAAGAAGAGATAAGAATTTCTAAATTCCCTTTGTGGGCCCCATAGGACCCTGCCCTCAACGTGGATCAAAAATGTTTCGTTCTTTGAAGGGAGGTCAGGCAACATCCTCTAGCACTAGAGGAAGAAGGGTCTTGATTATAGTGAAGCCTGGGATGTTCCTAGCTGAGACCCCAGAATGTGAGCTCAGACCTACAGGGATGCAGACATCACACAGGCTCTTGTGCTGAATATGGGCCCCAGATCAAATCAGTAGGGTTTACAGCTAACAATATTTATATATATTTCCCCATATCTGGAAGCTACTCTCTTTCCTAATCAAGTTTTCTAGTCCTTTTTCCAACTATGACACCATCTCCCCAGACAACACCTGCATGTTAGCTGTCAGACACAGGCAAAAGCTAGTAAAGTCATGGGCCTCTTGGAATAGACCTAAAATAGACCTACTGGCTTTTTCCAAACGGAGCCCTCAAATCTTCATCTGCAATACTCTTGCCTTTAGGTTCATGATTAGTCAACAATTTGTTCTGCTTTTCTATCTTAATTCTTTCAGCCACCAGTTTCCAGAGGCTACCATGATGCCAACCTGATTTCCCAGGACAGACAACCCCACCAATGTATCCTGAAGCCCCACTTCCCCAGAACCCTGCACTACTAGGGAAAGAGAGAGGCAGGGTGGGAGCATGGATCAACCTGTCAATGCCTATGTTCAGCGGGGAATTATAGCCAATTACAGAAGCCAGACCTTCTACCTTCTGCACCTCATAATGACTGTGGGTCCAAACTCCCAGAGGGATAAAGAGTAGGAAAGCTATTGTGGAGAGGATGGGATACGGAGTTCTGGTGGTAGGAACTGTGTGGAATTGTACCCCTCTCATCCTATGGTTTTGTCAATATTTCCAGTTTATAGATTAATAAAAGAAGAATTTCTGAATTTAGCCCTTGAGGACACTGGGTAAAGGACTAGCCTTAAGCAGCCTTAGCTTCCCTTGGTTGTGCCTTGAGGTTCTTCAAGCTCTCTCAGAATGTGGGAAGTGGCAAAATAGAAACAAGAATATAAACAACACAGAGAATCGTTGGTCATACTGGTTTGCTCCCCTTCCCCCCGACCTCTGAGAAAAATTGGTTTGGCCCTTGCTAGTTTCGCGCCCCGCTTTCTCCCCGCCCCCTATGCTAAGGATGTCCAGAGTCCCAGCAGCAGCCAAGGAGGAAAAATGATGGAGAAGCACATGGTGTGGTGATTTGCCCGTTCGTGAATAAAGATTAAACTGCAGCTTCTCAGCCCAGCCGTGTGTCCCCGAGTCTCTGTCTCTGTCTCTGTCTATCACCGCGACGCTAGCCCAGCCTGCTGGCACCCCCGAACTTTAACAACAGAGAATACCATTACTTCTGCCCAGTTAAGGTCTGGGGCAAGAAATTCATTAATTTGGATCTCAGACCCAGGGCTATGACTAAAGCACGGTGACTTTGATGTTGGTAACCAATTACATCAACCACTTACTCTGTGAAGGATCTAGTTCATATTCCACATGTTCCTGTACTGTTTGTTGTGTTGCTGAGAGAACACTGAGTCGGACTCTAGAGTGGGTTCTTTCTCTGATGTCTGGGTATATTGAAGGCTAAGAACACAAGAGATGGAGAACTCAAGAGCCTCACCTGCTGGCCCCGGGGCCCTGGGCTGGGGAGGTCTTCGTCAGGCTTGATCTTGGACCGCTTATTGTGGATCAGATCTCCAGTGCTGCTCACTGCAGACTCACTTGTAGGCTTGTTCTGCTGGCCAGAAATTGCAAAGGGGGGAAGAGATGACAAGTGAGGTTTTTGATGAATCAGAAATTCTTAATTATTAAGAAGAAATTAACAATCTCCAAAACTTGCAAGGTTAAAACTCACAGGCTTATCTTCCATGGAAGCAATAAGCTCACAGCACGTTATCATCTTCACTTATTTACTGGTTAGAGACTGCCAGAAATTGAGAGGAATGCAGAGATAGAGAGGGAGTGAGACAGAGAGACACCTGCAGCCCTGCTTGACCACTTGTGAAGCTGTCCTCCAGGAGGTGGGGAATGGGGGGGGGGTCTTGAACCTGGGTCCTTATGCACTATAACATGTTTACCTAAACAAGTGTGCCAAGCCCCCAGTCCTACTCACAGCACTTAAATCCCACAACAGGAGAGTTCCAAAAATGGGTTTAAAGACAGAAAATAGATCCAGTTCTTTGTTTTTACCTCATGACTATGAACTTCTGCAGCTTCTAAAATCTAGAAGAATAGAGCTGGCTGTCTAGCCTTTAATGAACTTCCATAATGCACTCAAAAGAATAACGTTGTGTCTCTTAGATTTTGAGAGGCCATGGTGGTTGGGGGAGGGAGCTACAACTTTGATGACGGGTTCAGTGACCTACACACACTATTTATGGGCACGAAATATACGCCTGAAATCTATACATTTTGTAAGCCACTGTTAAATTACAATCATAAAAGTTTTTAATGGATTTTTTTTTTTTTTTTTGGTCTATCTTAACAGGGTTATCGCTGGGGCTTGGTGCCTGTACTAAGAATCCCCTGCTCCTGGAGGCTATTTTTTCCCTTTTGTTGTCCTTGTTGTTTATCGTTGTTGTTATTATTGTTATTGCTGTCATTGTTGGATAGGACAGAGAAATCGAGAGGTAGGGAAGACAGAGAGAGGGGGAGAGAAAGACAGACACCTGCAGACCTACGTCATAGCTTGTGAAGCGACCCCCCTACAGGTGGGGAGCAGGGGGCTCAAACCAGGATCCTTACACCAGTCCGTGCGCTTTGCGCCACCTGTGCTTAACCTGCTGTGCTACTGCCCAGCCCCTCATCACACAATTTTAAGGTGCAGGGGAGAGTGGCTAAATGAGAAGAAACTAATTATGTGACATAGTTCTGCTAAGTGGGCTTACAGACCGCACCAGATCCGAGTGAAGCCCTATCAAGGGTGCATGATTTTGGTGGAAGAAGCAATTGTCTAATGAAGAGCACAGAACACAGACATGACATGCTCATCAAAACTGAAGGTGGTGGCTGCCCAGAGATAGGAAGACAGGTAGAAGTAGGGACACCGGAAGAATGGCAGGATACCGTGCCTGTTAAAAGCTGATTTAGGGAGTTAGACGGTAGCGCAGCAGGTTAAGTGCACGTGGCATGAAGCTCAAGGACCGGCATAAGGATCCCAGTTTGAGCCCCCAGCTCTCCACCTGCAGGGGAGTCTCTTCACAGGCGGTGAAGCAGGTGTGCAGGTGTTTATCTTTCTCTTCCCCTCTCTGTCTTCCCCTCCTCCCGCCATTTCTCTCTGTTCTATCCAACAACAATGACGACATCAACAACAATAATAACCACAACATTAAAGCAACAAGGGCAACAAAAGGGAATAAATAAATGAATAAATATTAAAAAAAAAAAAACAGACTTAGCAGTAGTCCTTTATAATTACTTGGACAGGACAGGCCAGCTCACCAAGTTGCCTCTCACCTGTGTGGACTCTGACGGGCCGGAGCTGACTTGAACTGGATTGAGAACAGCAGGGATCCCTGGAATAGGCCTCTGTGTCGGAAAAGTTGGAGCCGGGTGGATGAGTGGAGGGCTATGTCCAAAGGCCGAGCCTAAACTCTGCTGACGACTTAAGATTTGCTGATGCATATGGAGAGACACGGGTGCAGAAGGGTAGGTGAAGCTCAAGGCAGGGCTAGACATAGGCAAATAAAGAGCAGAGGATATCGCTTATAAGAAACCCCAATAGTACTACATGCATGCAACATCTGACATTACTATCTTAAACCATATGTCACCTGCCTACCTAAATTAGAAGCCAGAAGCAATTATTGACACAATCTTGAAAACTTCTAGGAGCAAAATGATCACTAAGGCAAGACATGTGTGTGTGTGTGTGTGTGTGTGTGTGTGTTTGTTGTGTGTGTGTGTGCTTGCTGTGTGTGTGTGTGTGTGCACGCACATATAAACACAGACCTGAAAATAAGATTCAGCCAAAGGGAAACAAAAGGCATTGGCTCAATAATGACTATTTATTGCAATAACAAACTTTAGATATAAAAAAGAGAGAGAGAGAATGGGTGACTGAGTGTTTTATAGTACGTTCATTGGCTCTCAGTTCCGTGCGTTCCTGTGCATGGAGCAATTCCTTTAATCTCAACTCACACTGCGTACTTTCATATGTCTCCGGATCTTATTACAAGGAGAAAGAAAATCAATTGGTTAAATGTGTTTTGAACACCATGCTTGTCATATCACTCATTTGTTTGTAAAGATGGAGAGCTTGGTTCATCCAGAATGCCACCTAAAGAATTTCCATCAGTGCCGTCTGGTTACGGAAGCTGATGGATGAACCTCTCCCGGCTGAGATCGGTGATCAATGGGATCCGATGGAGAAATAGTCCAAAGGAAGAACACAGCTCCCTCTTCCAGCTACACGGCCTGAAGTGTCCATTCAAGTCTGCTATACATGCTAATGGCCGTCACCACTCCATGGGCTTCCCCAGTTTTAATCAGTTCTGAGAAAATCACACTATTTCCCCACTATGGGGAATGTCAAATTATTTCTTGTACCAGCAATAGTTTAAGAATCAAATCCTCTTAAAAGAATGAAGGGCTTTTGAGGAATTCGCTCATGTCTTAAAATGAATTAGAATGATAATTACATTCATAAATTTTTATTTCTTAAAAATCAGTGACAATGCGTGTGATATGTGTATGTATCCCCACATCCTGTGGTGTAATGGCCAGGAAGAATCAGGGTTTCTTAGAATATCAAAGGTAGAACTCATGCAAATTTCTAATATTGTGGGATAATTGCTAGTGCTGTTAAGCACATTAATGGAGAATATAATAATTAAAATAACAAAATTCGAACCATTTCAACAACTTTAAGTAATAATTCTGAAAATATACTCTGTTCATTAACATGACTCCACATTTTGCCTACTTGACTACAATCTATAAAAGGCAGATTCAATAGGATTACATTACTATTATTTCTATGGAGAGCCTTGAATTACAATAACTTGCTCATTTAAGATGGAATATCATTAAGAATACCATAGGAGAATTTCACCAGGCTTGGAGGAACTCCCTGCATTCTACATTGTATTTCTTTAATAAAAGAAAGCAGAAACATGGTGAAAACACTCATTGTTCACAGTAATTTAGGAAGAAATCAGTAATAATATTCTGTTTCTGCAGTGCTATAGTTTCTGCCAGTGTTTCCGAAAGCAACCATGAATGATTACAGCAAGACTTAGCTAAGGTAGCTGTGTGGGTGATTGATAGGGCATTAATCAAAAGATGCATATCTGCCTCAGAATCTGTTCACAAGCTTTCCTCTAATAGCTGATTTCATGTTCACTGAGCTCTGTGCCAGTTTGTCCAATTTATTTTTCAGTGTACAAGTCATTCATCAAAAAACACAATGATTTAACGTATCCCCTTTCTCCCTTTCGGTGAATGAGTATTACTAAGTGTCACTACCTCATTCTGTTCATTAAAAAAGAGACCACGGGGTGGAGGGTAGACAGTATAATGGTTATGCAAACAGACTCTCACGCCTGAGACTCCAATATCCCAGGTTCAATCTCCCACACCACCATAATCCAGAACTGAGCAGCGTGAGGCCACAATACACACGTTTATAACGTGACAGAGAATCTGCAGGACCTTCCATGCACCTCTCTGGAGTTGCCTGAGCATCAGAATCAGACAGACTTGGAACTGACAGTGAAAGTCACGGACACTTCAAATGCCGGGAAGCACAGGGTCTGAGGACTCAGCAAGTCGCCAGCGAATTAGAATTAAGACCATTAAAGCAAACATTTCACAATGAAGAAACTGCCCTTAATTTATATATATATATATGCAATTTAAAAATGCTAGTAGCTGAGGGTAGGTCTACCTGATTTTTTTTTCAAGTTACCTTCATTACATAGCACACCCTTCCATGCATCTGGCACAGGGTACAATCGCCTGCACTAAAAGGAAGGACTAAGGGTAGCACCAATTTAACTGCACGGATGGTGAAGTGTCTCCCTTTCCCTACTGCCTTATCCCTTTGTCCCTGACACTACATTAAAAAAGGAAGAAGACAAAAGTAAAATTCAGTACTGTATCTGTCCTCAGGTACATTCTAACTTAAGCAGACGCAGGAAGGAGCTAAGAAAGTCTTCAACACCTTTGGGCAACGCCGCCTTTCCAGACGCTTCAGTGACTGATAAAACAAGACAGAAGAAATAAACATTCTTGAGGGTCCAGGTGGTAGCGCAGTAGGTTAAGTGCACATGGCGCAAAGTGCAAGGACGGGTGCAAGGATCCTGGTTTGAGCCCCAGCTTCTAACCTGCAGGGGGGTCATTTCACAGGAGCTGAAGCAGGAGGACTTAAAAAAATCACAAAGGGGTACCCTAGACTGTGTGGCTGGCTAGACATCTTGGCCTCATCACTTTGACCTCTCCTCTAACTTGAATTCTGTTTCCCAGCATGGATGTCAATCTAGGATAATCTCATCTTAACATCCTTAAATTAGAACTGGGCAATGGTACACCTGGTAGAATACACACATTAACTTGCACAAGGACCTGGGTTCAAGTCCCCAGCCCCTACTTAACAGGGAAGATGTTTCATGTGAGGTAAAGCTATGGTACAAGTGTCTCTCTTGTTCTTCTCCCCTCCCCCTTTCCTCTTCCTCAAAATTTCTCTCTGTCTCTGTCCAAACCAGAGACAGAATGAAACCGAAAGCATGTCTTAAAAAATCTTGACACGATTTAGATGTCAGCGTCTAGATGTAACAGCTATCTTTTCAAGAACAACTTTTTCTAATTTTGCAGAGAATGGACAGATAACTAGGATTATTTTATATGTGTATGGATAAAAGGACACACCTTTTATCTCCCAATTCCACCTCAGGTTCTTTCTGTCTCTAGCCAATAAATGAACAGATCAATAGAAAACATATAAAAAATAAGATCTTTAAACAGAAACAAGAGTAGTCATCATTTTTAGTACAACCTACTACTATTCTAAGACTGTTTCTCTCTCAGGACTTTTGAGATGCCCTCAGCATGAGTGAACAACTAAAGCTATTGTTCATTTATAGGCATAAATAAACAACTTCTCCCTAATTCAAAGCAAGGTCAACCAAGACTGATTTTTAATGTCTACTTTTTTTAAAAGGTTAAAGAAAGGAATCTTCATGATTTGCAAAATAGCTATAGTTCAAAAATATTGCCAGCAAATGAATTCTTACATGGTTGGTGAAAAACTTGGGGGAGAAGAAAGCTAATGTTTCAATCAGAGGTATTTAATTAATTAACCAGAATATTATCTAAGTCTGTGACGAAAGTAGTCATTTTTAACTACACAGTGCAACACAATAGATAACTAGCTGATCAAAGCAATGGCCACAAAACCTAATATTTGTAAGTTGGTCTACTTATCATCTCTGCTTATTGATATAGGCCCACCTTGGATCATTAGCAGTGCGATGTTTTTTAATATTTATTTATTTTCCCTTTTGTTGCCCTTGTTTCTAAGTGTTGTTGTAGTTATTATTGCTGCTGTTATTGATGTCGTCATTGTTAGGACAGAGAAAAATAGAGAGAGGAGGGGCAGACAGAGAGGGGGAGAGAAAGACAGACACCTGCAGACCTGCTTCACTGCCTGGGAAGTGACCCTCCCTGAAGGTGGGGAGCTGGGGGTTCAAACTGGGATCCTTATGCCATTCCTTGTGCTTGGCGCCACGTGTGCTTAACCTGCTGTGTTACTGCCTGACTCCCCAGCAGTGAAACATATTTTATATGAGTCATGTTTATAGAAACCTGTGTCTATACCTTCATATTACCAGAGGAAGTATTCAAATGTAGCTAGACAAAGGAGACTAGTCAAAACAGAGATTTTTTTCAAATTAAGAGAAAACCACTTTATAAAACAAGGCAATGTTCTTTTGCCAGGTTTTCTCTGATAGGTACACCGTCTTCCATTGTCAACCTGCGTTTATTTTGCATTAGTCTAACATCTCCCAGCCTCTCAGCCTCTCATCTTTCTCTCCTTCTAATGTCTGCCTTCTCCAGTAGTAACGGAGACAAGATTTCTCCCTTGATTGGCATTTTATTTCTAGTTCTGTTCTTGCATGAGTCAAACAACTGATACTGAGTTTGAGTCTTCTTAAAGAAGGCCCAGAGACAGAAAAAGAAATTTGTCACTGTCTCTAAGAATTGCCATCATCCCAACTAAATGGCGATTTCTGTAATATGGACTACTCTCTCCCAGTTGTTGACTCTGGGATTAGTGGGATAACATTTGAATTGCATTCAAGGTCAGATGAAGCATAACGTTGTATATCCTTCCTCAGAGAAAGTCAGCGTTGCAAATGCAGTTGAGTGCAAACACTTTGTTAAAGAGAAACCATCATGCATTCAGAAAAATACATACCTTATTGCACTTGCAGATAAGTGACCATAGGAGCCACTTGCTGAAGAGCTGCTGCGGGAATTATTGAGAATTGTGACCAAGGAATTGGGAGATGTCCTTATCATGGTCTGAAGGTCAAAGCTATGATCGGATAGTGGTGAGATGGACAGTGTTCGTTTTCGGCTCGGCCTGCCTGACAGCCTGGGACTGGGGAATCTGGCGCCTATTACATAAACAAAACAGAAGCTCATTAGCTGCGGTTGCACTAAGTAGCTATTATTTATTGTCATTTGCCTTTGTGGAAGGAGTGAAAGGTAAGAAACCAACAACTTGTGGTGACAAGTACCTCTCCACCCACTTGTGATCTAGTGGCTACAATTGAGAAAATTAGGGAGAAATATTTATCTTCCAGGGGCTTACCTCAGGGGAGCTCTGTTTATTAATGTGCAGGCAAAATGATAAATTGCTAAACAAAAGGGAAAGACTTTTATGTGTTATCCTTTCCATTTCTGGTGATTTATGGATCTGAAGGTTGCTTAGATATTCCTATCATTAATTCACCACAAGCGACAAGACCGTAGTTCCCAGAGTTGAACAACACACCACACTCCCCACCCGACAGGCACCATCTTAAGCCAATGAGCTAAAGGAAAGACAAGAGAAAAAAAAAAAGAATAAAAGATTGCAAGATAAAATAATTCAGCTTAGTTATGCCCTAATTTCCTGTAGTTATCTGATCCATGGAATACTTAAAAGCTTTACTGAAACAACTGATAAATGCATTACCCTAAGTTAATGAATCTTTATTGGGGGCAGTTTTTTTTTTTGTCTCCAGGGTTATTGCTGGGGCTGCAATATGCCTGCACTATGAATCCACTAATCCTGGAGGCTATATTTTCCCTTTTGTTGTCTTTGTTGTTTATCGTTGTTATTGCTGTCATTATTGTTGGATAGGATAGAGAGAAATCAAGAGAGATAGGGAAGACAGAGAGGGGGAAAGAAAGACAGACACCTGCAGACCTGCTTCACTGCCTTTGAAGTGACCCCCTCCCCCTTGCGAGGACGGGGAGCCGAACCTAGATCCTTAACTCCTGTCCTTGCACTTTGCGCCATGTGTGCTTAACCTGCTGCACTACCGCCTGGCCCCCCTGGGGGGCAGTTTTGCCTCTAGCATCTGGAGACATTGTTATCACATTGCAAGAGGGGCTACTCACATCCACTAGGTAAAGGCCAAGGATGCCCTTAAAGATTCTGCAATGCATGGGACAGTCGCACCCCTTCACCCTCAACCTTGAGGAAGAATTAACTGGCCTCAGTCAAGGAACCCTGTCCAAAAACACTTTTTATTATTTTTATTTACTGTACAGAAATGATCAGAAATCAAGAGGGATGTGGGTGATAGAGAGGGCGAGAGACAAGAGAGACACCTGCAACTCTGCTTCAGGACTTCTAAAGCTTTTCCCCTGCAAGTGAGGACCAGGGACTCAAGCCTGGGTGGACCTTGAGCACTGTAATATGTCCACTCAACCAGGTGAGACACCACATGGCCCCACACCATTTAACATCTTGAGATGTGGTGGATTTAAAGATTTTTCCAAGGTGTGGTGGTCGGAGGGGAAGAAAAAAAAAACAAACAACATTTTCTTTAATTAAAATTTTTTTTCTTCTTATTGGATAGAGACAGAGAGAAATTGAGAGTGGAGGGGGAAGATAGAGAGGGAGAGAGACAGAGAGACATCTGCAGCTCTACTTCACCACTCATGAAGCTTTCCCATGCAGGTGGGGACCAGGGGCTTGAACCTGGATCCTTGTGCACAGTAGTATGTGTGCTTAACCAGGTGTGCCACTACCTGAATCACTACCAATATTTTCTTTATCAGAGATGAACTTTTATACAGTGCAACATGCTTTGAGATTATGTAATCAACAATGAATATAGAAGACCATGTAGGTAACAGTGTAGAAAAATTCATGAACGTAGTTTTAGAGTTAGTAAAAATAAATCACAAACTGGAACTTGGTACTATCCATGCATAAAACTGAAAAACCAGTTTGAGTGACAAAATTAGTCTCTTCAATGAAAATTGTTTTATTACCATCCCGAATGAGGGCATGCTAGTGCAAATACAGCACTTCCGGCTAAGTGTACGGCCTTTAGCACTTACATCCGATCGTCTTTTATAACATCTGTCTCATGTATACACGTGGGTGCCTCTCTTCACCTCCCCCCTCACACACACATTTACCTCACTAGAGACTGATTTCATTAGGGGTGTTTCTCGAAACTTTACATCAGGCTCAACCTGACGCTGTTGACTGGCTACGGAAGAAGGGCAAACGGAAGAAGAATAAGGAGAAGGAGGAGAAGGAGGAGAAGGAGGAGGAGGAGGAGGAGGAGAAGGAAAAGGAGAAGGAGAAGGAGAAGGAGAAGGAGAAGGAGAAGGAGAAGGAGAAGGAGAAGGAGAAGGAGAAGGAGAAGGAGAAGGAGAAGAAGAAGAAGAAGAAGAAGAAGAAGCGTTTCTGAATGAGGAGGTATTTGCTCCACTTCCCGACAACTTCAAAAGACAAGTCAGAGTTACTGCTAATTTCTACGTGATCTTTGTAGCAAACTTTCTCCATCTCAGTGATCACTTAGAGAGTTAAAAGTTAAAAGGACAAGAGGGCTGGGTGGTGGAGCACCTGGTTGAATGCACATGTTACAATGCGCAAGGACCCAGGTTTGAGCCCCCGGTCCCCACCTGCAGGGGGAAAGCTTCCCAAGTGTTGAAGCAGTGCTGCAGGTGTCTCTTTGTCTCTCTTCCTCTCCATCCAAACCTTCATTCTCAATTTCTGGCTGTCTCTATCCAATAAATAAATAAAGATAATATAAAAATAATAATAAAGTTATGACACGGCTGGGGAAATAACATAATGATTATACAAAAGACTTTTGATGCCTGAGGCTCCTATTTCCCAGGATCAATTCCAGCACTGCCCTAAACCAGAGCTGACCAATTTCTCTGGTAAAAAAAAAATAATAATAAAAGTCTAAGTTACAAAAACATTTTGAATACTGTGGAAACCTGAAACCCCTTCTAAATCACTATATATCAATAGAAAGGAGATCATCTGATGTTAGAAAATATTAGAAGTTATATACTTTCCTCATTATTTACCAAGATCAGACAGCAAGAGCCATTGCAGATAGCATAATGGTTATGTAAAAAGACTCTCATGCCTGAGGTCCCAGGTTCAATACCCGGCAGCACTGGTGTCTCTCTTTCTCTCTCTCATTAAAATAAATTAAATATTTAAAAAAGAATAATGGCCCCCCAGCTCCCCACCTGCAGAAGTGTCGTTTCACCGGCAGTGAAGCAGGTCTGCAGATGTCTTTCTCTCCCCCTCTCTATCTTCCCCTCCTCTCTCCATTTCACTCTGTCCTATCTTAACAGCGATGACACCAATAATAACAACAATGATAACTACTACAACAATGAAAGACAACAAGGGCAAAAAAAGGGAAAATAAATAAATATTAAAAAGTAATAAGCCAAAAAAAAAAAAAAGAGAGAGAAAGAAATGGCATGGCTCACCTAGCTTTTCTCTTCAACACAGACTTGTAGAAGTCAGTTTCCAGCAGTAGAATCGGTATGGCTGTCAGGAGCCCTTATTTCTACAGTGTTCCTTGATTTAAGACCATTACACTTGTAAAAGGTAGAATGGTAACTATTAAATCTATTTCTTCTAACATGCACCATATACTTTCTCCTGCAGTTTGCTGAAACCCAGATATGCCAATTGTGAGCACATTCAAAAGTCAGGTGCTCACCTGAAATCAATGGATTGTGATTTCTGACAAGTAAAAGCCCTGAAAGTCTGGAACAAGGAGTGGAAGTGATCCACTCGATCTCAGCGTGGCTTGGCTATAACAGGTGTGCATTTAATGTAATAAATAAATAAATAAAGTTGTGATTCTTCATTGGAAAGTGTCCTTTGACATAAATTCTGGGTATTCTTTTATATTCTATTTACGTAAGAGCTCTTTCAACTGTGTTAAAAGAGACTTTAAACTCATTCCAACTCCTTAACATGTTCTTTCTGACTTCCAGGCAAAGACTGATGAAGTCAGAATCTGGGGTTCATGAATTGAGATTTCTCAGCTGAAGTGGAATGCTAAAGTATGGGTGAATATTTTTAAAGCAGTTAACAGAGAAGTGGTTCAGTTCTTCAGCGAAATCAAGATTTCTTTCTTGAATAGCAGACTGATCTTTCATACTGCAACACAGATATCTCCTACCCAGCTTTTTGTTAATTGTTTTGTTTCCCTATCCTAATAAAAACTGTGACAGAGAAAAAGGAGGTTTCTTCTTCTATGATGAATGATAGGACATCTAAATTCCTACTTAATGACAATCAATTCACTGTATACTCAGGCAAATTAAAATTCCTTTAATTAGTTTTTACAAAGTAAAAGGGTAGCTTCATCCTTTATTTAGATAAAAACCGCCACTGTCTGACTAAACACATTCTCATCAAATAGAAAAGGTAATGTGGGTTGACCTCCCAAAGAGTCCCTCTTATTTTAATTCTTTATTTGCAGATTCCGAATAACTAATTTGCATAATAACACTGAACCTCCCCCCCCCAAGAACTGCTAATTGAAATGTGGTTATGATGAATTTGAAATGTAAGCTCACTACTGCACAAAGCCTCTGTAACAAAGAAAGCTTCTCTAGTAGATGTAACACATTTCTTATATGTTGAATATAGTAATGAACCCCCACACTGGACACCAGCACATGCTAGGTTCCCATGTAAACAGTTTTACCAGTTCATGATGTATGAAGATTAAAATTGTAGATTCGTGTCTGACTCAAAGCCAGACTGCTGCCACTTTTTCCCCAAACTATCTTTATCTATTTACTGGATAGAGACAGTCAGAAATCAAAAGGAGAGGGGGTGATAGAAAGGAAGAGAGAGAGAGACACCAGCAGCCTTGTTTCAACATTTGCAAAGCTTTCCCCCTGCAAGTGGGGATTAGAGTCTCGAACCTGGGTCTTTGCACATTATAACACATGTGCTCCACCAGGTGTGCCACTGCCTAGTCCGTGCTGCTATATTTAAAGAAAAGTGCCTTTAACCTGTCTCTAAGGCCTTGGGAGAAGATGGTGGTCATCCTGGGGTAAGAGGAGTGGAGGTAGAGAACATTAGTGGTAGCAGTGGAGTGGAACTATACTCCTATTATCTTGTAATCCTACAAATAACTAATAATTTTAAGGGGAGTAGCTTTTGTTGATGTATGCCTTGGATGTTGCTTGAGGGTTACTTCCTGGCAGCTAGTAAACTGATCTTAAAGAACTGGAATAAATAAAAACTCTGTTGTGTTCTGAAAAGTGATAGTCAAAGGCTCATTTGTCTATATGTCTAGATAAGTAACTCAATGGAGCCACCATAAGCCTTAGAAGATCCAGAAATAAGTGATATAAAATGCATTAAATGATCCCATTTTTCATCCACTGCTCTGTAGAAAAAGCTGCTAGCAAAAAAAAAATAAATAAATTTAATGCACAGGGAGCATCAGTAGAACTGCAAAACCAAATGGAGTTATTTTTGGAAATTAATTTTGAAAGCACAGGAGGTGTGAAACTAAGGAATGACTGGGCAAGGAGACACACTCTCACTCTCTCTCCTTCTTTGGTCATCAGGACAATCCTGTTTATTTTTGTCCGTCTACCAAAATTATAATGACCTGTAGTTTCCAACTCATTGATATCTTTGAGCAAAAGAGGTTGTCTCAGGATGGCTGAATCTGTGGTTTCCTACAAAACCAAGGGACTTAAAGCACTAAATGTTACTCTTCTTTCTCTTTCTCCTTCACTTCCTCTTCCTCTTCCCCTTCCTCCCCTTTTTTGAAAAGTTAAATCACTTGATTTTTTTTTTTTTTGAGTTCATGAGTTAAAATATGCTACCCCTAGAAGTACAGATAACAACTCCATCACTTACTGTCCATGGCATGAAGATATTCCATGTGGATGGCCCCAGCACCGGCTGTGGCAGCAGGAATGATGTCTGCATAGGGGCTACGCTGACCAGCTAACAGCGCCATCTGATGGTAGTGATATTCAGCGGGGCTCACTCCTGCATGGGGAGCTTAAAGAGGGAGCAAGGAAAAGACAATTATTTGTTTTTTAAAAAATGCTTCAACAATAAACTTTTCGGGGGAGGGGGGAGTAGTGCAGAGGTTTAAGTGCACATGGCACGAAGTGCAAGAACTGGTGTAAGGATCCTGGTTTGAGCCCCAGGCTCCCCACCTGCGTGGGGGGTGGGGTGTGTGTGTGGGGGTGTCACTTCACAGGCGGTGAAGCAGGTCTGCAGGTGTCTATCTTTCTCCCCCTCTCTGTCTTCCCCTCCTCTCTTGATTTCTCTCTGTCTTATACAAGAACAACGGGAACAATGACAGCAATAACAATAGTAGCAACAATAATGGAAACAAAAGTGGGGAAAAAAACGGCTTCAGGAGCAGTGGGGTTTGTAGTGCAGGCACTGAGCAACAAGAATAACTCTGGAGGCATAAATAAACAAACAAATAAACAAATAAATAAACTTTTCTTGGGACACTTGAAAGTCCATTTGCTATACAACCCATTTCAGCAATTCCCTTCATGCCACAATTAAGAAGAAAAAAACAACTAAATGTAAAGATAGCACAGGAAACAATATAAATCAGTATTTTTAACTCAAATTGTTCTTCATAGAAATCCACTAGATTGAGGTGGCGCAGTGGGTTAAGCACACATGGCCCAAAGCCAAGGACCAGTTTAATGATCCCAGTTTGAGCCTCCCAGCTCTCCACCTGCAGGGGGGTCACTTTACAAGCAGTGAAGCGGGTCTGCAGGTGTCAATCTGTCTCTCCTCCTCTGTCATCCTCTCCTCTCTCCATTTCTCTCTGTCCTATCAAGAACAACAACAATAATAACTACAATAAAACAAGGGCAACAAAAGGGAATTAAAAAAAAAAAAGTCTAAAAAGAAAAAAAGAAATCTACTAGATTATCTTGTACATGATAATAAAATTGGAAGGACAGAAGAAAAGAAATGCACAGGTTAAAAGAAGGCATCCAAAATTCAAACTGATTAAAATGTATACTTTTAACTCACAGCTCCCCAGGTTTGCTTCCTCAAATAAAAGGGTTTCTTATAACAAGTCAATGTATGTTTCCCCCCGCCTTTTTTTTTTTAATAGAAGAAGACAACTGTGACAACCGTGATAGCTTTCCAAACATACATATGATACGTCCTTAGGCTTTCTGACAGCAGTGTCTGAGTCAGCTTTTACTACCTTGAAGGCTCGGTTCTCACAAGTAGAAAAGGCAGCACCCTTTAATAACATACAGCTGACTGAGAAGCTGCAATTTTGAGTTCCATCGTTTAAAAGCCCCCCCTTTATAGTTACAATATCAAAAAGAAAATATACCTATCAATCTGGAACAATTTACTGCCAAGAGTTAGTTCTACAAATTTGGATAATAATTGGTTTCCACCTGCCAGATTACGTACAAAAGCAGCAAGATATTTTAGCGATTCTGAGGGTGGTCTCTGGATTCATGAAAGTCTGGAAGTAAATTCCAGCTCTCGTTCTTAGCGCTGAGGTCCCCGAGAACCTCATGGCTGTTGGGAACAATAAACCAAATAATGCAAGTCAATGCTGTGTTTGCACGTGATATTGAATCAATCAAAGTTCATTTATATAATTGCCATGTGGTGACACCAGCATTCTAGCAAAAAGTCTCTTGCTTTTCTTCTGTATTTGTGTCCAAAATATTTACACATGATTATAATGATTCTAGATAAATACAAAAAAGCTTAACCAAACTAACCAGACATTTTAGTGACTAGACATAATTTGATTTAGTATTAATTGGATTCTTGAAGGGTAAGGAAGGCAGAATGAATGACTAACCAAAAAGCATTTTATTCATACTCAGCATCTAACATTATGGAAAGTGGGGTCAGAGGTAGATAGTATAATGGTTATGCAAAGAGACTCTCATGCCTGAGGCTCAGAAATCCCAGGTTCAATCCCTCCCCACCACCACAAGCCAGAGCTGAGTCTCTCTGGTCTCTCTCTGTATCTCTTTTTCATTAAAAAATATATTTTTACATGTATTTATTTTTGTAATATGTATTATATAAAAATATGTATTATATAATATATATATTGCCTCCAGGGTTGTTGCTGAGGCTCAGTGCCTGCATTATAAATCCACTGCTCCTGGAGGCTATTTTTTCCCTGTTGCCCTTGTTGCTTATCCTTGTTGTTGTCGTTGTCATTATTATTGTTACTGCTGTCATTGTTGCTAGATAAGAAAGAGAGAAATGGAGAGAGGAGGAGAAGACAGAGAGGGGGAGAGAAAGATAGACACCTGCAGACCTGCTTCACTGCCTGTGAAGTGACCCTCCCCCCCCCCCCCGCAGGTTGGGAGCCAGGAGTACGAACCGGGATCCTTATGAAGTTCCATGCACTTTGTGCCATGTGCGCTTAACCCACTGCACTACTGCCCAGCCTCCAAATAAAATATTTTTAAAAGTTATGACAAGATGCTTTAACTAGAGGTTCCACTTTTCCTAGCCCAACTAGGAAGCTAGGCATGATTCCAAATTGTTTTGTGAGTGGCCTTCCTGATGCCAGTTTCTCTCTCTGCATTCCATTTTAAATGCTTTGATGCACTCCTTAGCACTCTATGAAGGGGACTGTCCACTCTTCCCATTGTAAATCAAATCCCAAAATAAGGCTTTTCCACTAAATGGGAAGAATTACTTTTCTTAGACATCTTTCTAGGCACTGTATATTCATTACACTGGATCAAAAGAAAAATGAAATTGTAAATACGACTAGAAAATAGCCACGCTTATATAAGTACAAGATGGGGAGGCAGGCAGTAGCGCAGCAGGTTAACCGCACATGGTAGGAAGCGCAAGAACATGTATAAGGATCCCCATTCGAACCCAGGCTCCCCACTTGCAGGGGGGTCGCTTCACAAGTGGTGAAGCAGGTCTGCAGTTGTCTTTCTCTCCCCCTCTCCGTCTTCCCCTCCTCTCTCCATTTCTTTCTATCCTATCCAACGACAACATCAACAACAATAATAACTACAACAACAATAAAAAACAACAAGGGAAACAAAGGGAAAATAAATAATAATAAAAATTTTTTAAAAGAAGTTTTCTGCAGAACACTTACCCCCAGACTAGGTTCTTTTTTTTTTTTTTTAATTTTTTATTTATAAAAAGGAAACATTGACTAAACTATAGGAAAAGAGGGGTACAAATCCACACAATTCCCACCTCCAGAATTCTGTGTCCTGTCCCCACTCCTGACAGCTTTCCTATTCTGTAACCCTCTGGAAGTATGGACCCAGGGTCATTGTGGGATGCAGAAGGTGGAAGGTGTGGCTTCTGTAATTGCTTCCCCGCTGAACATGGGTATTGATGGGTTGATCCATACTCCCAGCCTGCCCAGACTAGGTTCTAAAGGAAAAAAAACTTTTGTTGTTGCTGTTGCCAGGATTACCCTTAGGGCTTTCTACATAGACATATTTCCACAACTCCTAGCAGTGGTGGAATTTATTTGCTTATTTATGTTTATTTATTTATTTGAGGATGAGAGACAGAGAGAGAAAGACAGAGAGAGAAAGAACGAGGAGGAAAAAAGAGAAAGAGAAAACACCACAACAGCACTGTTCCATTACTTGGAAGCTACCTTCATGTAGCTGTGCTGCCCCCTCCCCCCCTGCATGTAGACGGGGGCTTGAAATTGGGATCTCACAAGTGATCAGTGTGTCTTCTCCTAGGTAAGCTAACTCCCGCATCCCTCCCCTCCAACCTCACACACCAATATGCAATTTCTTTTCAAAACAGTAAGGACTGGAACTCAGTATGGCCAGGACACGTCACAAAGTTCAAGGATTCAGGTTCAAGCCCCTCCCTGGTCCCCACCTGCAGGGGGGAAAGCTTGGAGAGTGGTGAAGCAGGGGCTGCAAGATGTCTGTCTCTCTCCTCCACCCCTCTCAATTTCTCTGTCTTTATCCAATAATAAATAAATAATTTTTTTAAATGATATTGGTTTTGAATGGGCACAAGTTTCAGTTGAGGAAGGCGAAAATTTGTTGAGGCGACAGACGAATGAACACAGAGAGAAATGGAGAGAGGAAGGGAAGACAGAGAGGGAGAGAGAAAGATAGACACCTGCAGACCTGCTTTACTGCTTGTGAACCGACTCTCCTGCAGGTGGGGAGCCGGGGTCTTGAACCAGTATCCTTACCCAGGTCCTTGCACTTTGCGCCACCTGTGCTTAACCCGCTGGGCTACCGCCCGATTCCCACGGACACACTTTAAAAGGGTTACAACGGCTTAAGGAGAACTCATTGTGGTCTGGCTTTGGGTGCTACCCCTGCCACTAGTCACAAGGAATGGACTAGGTCACCATTTATTTTCTTGACTCTGCTGGGGCGACCCTTAAATGAAAGGTCTCAGCACACTGAGAACAGTGTCTGACACAGGGAGACACTCAGTAAACATCAGAGCTCCCGTCTCCCGTGTGTGGAGGTAGGGAGAGGGGACAGGTGTGCAGCATGATGTACAGGAGCAAAACAGGCTGATCCAAGGCTTACCGTCTGTAGGGCTCAGTCCGCGAGCTGCTGAGATCATGGAGAGGGACGGGCTGCTATGCAGAGAGCGGATGTAGTCCATGTAGGGGTTGATGTAGGGATGTGGAGGGCTAAAGGGGGACTCCGATGCTGTAGCAGGGTTCCGGTGTGGAGAGATCCTAATGAAGGGTAGGTCTGGATATGTCGGGCTACTAGATAAAGCAGAAGGCCTAAGGACAAAGAAAATCAGAAACAAGAGGCTTGTGAAACACGTATTTCCTTCCACAGGTAGAAACTGTCCGTGAAAGAACACAGGACATTTTTTTTTTAATATTTATTTATTTATTCCCTTTTGTTGCACTTGTTTTATTGTTGTAGTTATTGATGTCATCATTGTTGAATAGGACAGAGAGAAATGGAGAGAGGAGGGAAAGACAGAGAGAGGGAGAGAAAGACAGACACCTGCAGACCTGCTTCACCGCCTGTGAGGCAACTCCCCTGCAGGTGGGGAGCTAGGGCTCGAACCCGGATCCTTATGCCGGTCCTTGTGCTTTGTGCCACCTGCACTTAACCCGCTGAGCTATAGCCAACTACCTTTTTTTTTTTTTTTAAAGTAAATCCATGTCCTAAGAAAAAAAATTAGGGAAGCATGTCTATTTTCAGGACTGTTATCTCAAAATCACAGAGACACAACGTAGGCAAAATGCTACACGGGAACTCTTTGGGCCAAGGAAATGAAGGGAATTTCAGAGCATTCTGAATATGAGAAGATACGGGCCAGCCACTGGCTTTTTTCTCATCAGAAGAAATTCACAGCAGACATTCCAGCTTAAAATACTTTCTGTGATTCTGTTTTCCACTAGACCTGTATGTACAGTGATGTCAGACTGAAAATTTATCTCTCACCTTCATCGTGCCTCCTTAGGAATAAAAAAATGATTAACAATAAAGGAAAAATGCAAATGTATCTGGTCTGGAAGTTTGAGAAGTTTCCTCAAATAAAAGACTAAAAAAACAAAAAGTGAAATCAGATACTCTGTATGCAGACATGAGCTAAGCCACTAAGGGTCTTGTAGTCTTAAGTAAAACCAATAGTACAAATTTGGGTTCCTATGTTTTTAAGGTAATAACTTTTTTTTTAATACCACAGTGCTGACCAGCTCTGGCTTATGGTGGTGTAGGGGGACTGAACCTGGGACTCTCAGGCCAAGGCATAACCATGGCATAGCATTATGTATCTTTGTATAAACATTATGTATCTACTCCCAAAGTAACAATTTTCTTTTTCTTTTTTATTATCTTTATTTATTTATGGGATAGACAGCCCGAAATTGAGAGGAGATGGGGATATAGAGAGGGAGAGAAACAGACAGACACCTGCTGCCGTGCTTCACCACCTGCAAAGCTTTCCCGGCAGTTGGGGACCCAGGGCTCTAACCGCAGTCCTTGCTCACTGTAATAGGAGCGCTCAACCAGGTGCGCTACCACCCAGCCCCCGAAGTAACAATTTTCTATCAGGTAACACTAAGAGAAATTTTCTCAAAAGCTCATCCTTTTTTAAATTTTATTGAGAGTTTGCATGGATTACAGTGCAGGTGCTGACATATGGATAGATTTTCATCTTACCATGACAGGTGTCTGCAAAACACTCTCAGTCCCAACTTAGGTCCTTCTAGACCATCATGCACCAGGATCCCAACACAGCTTCATTACCTCCCTTTCCCCTCTTTCCCCAGAGTCCTCTGCTTTGGAGCAATACACCGCACCCAGTCCAAGTTTCACTTTGTATTTTTCCTTCCTGTTCTTGTTTCTTAAGCGCCACCTGTAATTGAAATCATCCGGTACAGTCTTTCTTTTTTTAAATCTCACTTAACAAAAAAATGAAACCAAAAAAAGTGCCATTTAATTGAGGTGAGTGGCACTTAACTTTTTTTTTTTTTTTTTTTAACCTCCAGGGCTATCACTGGGGCTCGGTACGAATCCATTGCTCCTGGAGGCGGTTTTCCCATTTTGTTGCCCTTGTTGTGGTTGTCATTATTGTCACAGCTGTTGTTGTTGGATAGAACAGATAGAAATGGAGAGAGGGGAGTCGGTTGGTAGCGCAGCGTGGTTAAGTGTATGTGGTGCAAAGCGCAGGGACCGGCGTAAGGATCCCTTTTCCAGCCCCCGGCTCCCCACCTGCAGGGGAGTCGCTTCACAGGCGGTGAAGCAGGTCTGCAGGTGTCTGTCTTTCTCTCCCCTTCTCTGTCTTCCTCTCCTCTCTCCATTTCTCTCTGTCCTATGCAACAACGACATCAGTAACAACAATAACTACAATAAAACAACAAAGGCAACAAAAAGGGAATAAATAAATAAATACAAAAAAAATTAAAAAAGAAATGGAGAGGAGGGGAAGACAGAGAGGGGGAGAGAAAGGTAGTCATCTGCAGACCTGCTTCACTGCTTGCAAAGCGACCCCCCTGCAGGTGGGGGGGGGGGGGCTCGAACCGGGATCCTTACGCGGGTCCTTGTGTTTTGCGTCATGTGCGCTTAACTTGCTGTGCTACAGCCCGACCCCAACTAATTTTTTTTTTTTTGCCACCAGGGTTACCGCTTATGCTTCAGTGCCTGCAAGAGAAATCCATGCTGCAGGCCGGTGTTTTAAAGACAGAGACAGAGAGAAATAGAAAGGAGATGAAATGGAAGGGAGGTTGGTGAGAAAAAGTGAGCCGCTGGCAGAACTTTCCTGCCTGTCGTGAAACTGCCCACAACAGTTGGGGACCAGGGGCTTCAATGCTGCTTCTGACACATCATAACTTTTGTGCTTGACTGGGTGCCGCTCCTCAGCTTCTTATGTGGCTGCTGATTAGCAATTTTCAGTGAATGATCAGTACTTAAAGACTACAAAGCTGAGAAAGTTGGGGGGGGGGTGTGATTTTTTTTTTAAGATTTTAAAAACAATTTTTTTTAATTGGGGAATTAATGTTTTACATTCAACAGTAAGTACAATAGTCTGTACATGCATAACATTCCCCAGTTTCCCATATAACACTAGGTCCTCTGAATCCTTCTTGGACCTGTATTCTCCCCACCCCCACCCCAGAGTCTTTTACTTTGGTGCAATAAGCCAATTCCATTTCAGGTTCTACTTGTGTTTTCTGATCTTGTTTTTCAACTTCAGCCTGAGAGTGAGATCATCCCATATGGGAAGATTTTATTTATGTATGAAGAATGACAGGCAGAGAGAAAGAACCAGATTATCACTCTGGTACATGGTACATGTGCTGCCGGGAATTGAACTCAGGACCTCACACTTCAGAGTCTAATACCTTATCCACTGCACCACCTCCTGTACCACTGTTTTTAAGATTTTATGTATTTATTAATGAGAAAAATAGGAAAGAGAAAGAACCAGACATCACTCTGGTACATGGGCTGCCAGGGATTGAACTCCCAACCCTCCTGCTGGACAGTCCAACACTTTATCCACTGAGCCATTTCCCAGACCATGAGAATGATATTCTTCATAGGTTTTGTCTTGGAGAGCTAAAGTCAAATGCAAGTCTTCTGTCTATGAAAATAAATTCTGAAACACATCAGCAGCTGCTCTACCAGGATTCTTTGATAAAGATTCCTTCACAGAGACATTCCCAAGGCCCCCAGGGTCACGGATATCTCAGAATGGCAAGTCTGGGTAAGACCACCCCAGGCTACTTTGTTGCTTCTCAAAAAAAAACACCTTTTTGTGTGGATAATCCAGTGAATTGGCTATACAACAGGCTAAACACTTAGAGCTCTTTATGTCCCCATTTAAGGAAAGGAAGGCCACAAAAATGGAGAAAACATGAGATAAACAGATGTGCTAAGAACAGCAAAATACTCTTATGGCTTTAGGAGTGAAGTGAAAGGCAAGGGAAATTCAATTTCTTGTAATGTGTCTCCAAATAAAGCCAAGAGTGACAGCCAGTGCAATGCCGACCACCCTGTCAGAATACAATCTTGGTAGAGGCCAGTCCCACCAAGTCTGTGGTGTGGGCAGTGTGGTCAAGGAGCAGATAATGAATTTTCTCTTGGTAGGAAATAAAAGAGGGAGCTGGGCGGCGGTGCAGGCAGTTAAGCACACATATCACCAAGCTCAAGGACCCAGGTTCAAGCCCCAATACCCTACCTGCAGGGGGGGAATTTTCACATCTGGTGAAGCAAGTCTGTAGGCATTGCTGTCTCTCTCTCTCCTCTCTATCACCCCATCCTCTTTCAATTTCTTTCTGTCCTAATACAAATAGAAAAAAAAAAGCTACTGGGAGCGGTGGATTCATAGTGCTAGCACTGAGCTCCAGCAACTGGTGTTAGGAAAAAAAAAAGAGTTGAATTATTGGGGTGGGACATTCTCACTTTTTTTTTCTTTTTTAAAAAATATTTTATATTTATTTATTTTTCCCTTTTTCTTGCCCTTGTTTTTTTTAATTGTTGTTGTAGTTATTATTGTTGTTGTTATTGATGTCATCATTGTTAGGTAGGACAGAAAGAAATGGAGAGAGGAGAGAAAGACAGAGGGGGAGAAAAAGACACCTGCATTTCTGTAATTGAGACAAAATTGGAAAGTTATTTTTCTTTTTTGTTAAATATTTATTTATTCTCTTTTGTTGCCCTTGTTGTTTTATTGTTGTAGTTATGTTGTTGTTATTGATGTCATCATTGTTGGATAGGACAGAGAGAAATGGAGAGGGGAGGGGAAGACAGAAAGGGGGAGAGAAAGATAGACACCTGCAGCCCTGCTTCACCACTGTGAAGTGACTCCCCAGTAGATGGAAAGTGGGGGCTTGAACCAGGATTCTTATGCTGGTCCTTGTGCTTGGCGCCACATGTGCTTAACCACTGCGCTATCGTCCAACTCCCAATTATTTTTCTGAATTCCAGAATTGGAAAGGATAGTTTGAATATTTCAAGAGGCCTACCTAGATTCTATTCTGAAGAATCATGCACAAGAAAAAAAATTATAACATGAAAATTTGAGAAGTCAGGCTTGGTAGTCACTAATTGCCAAGTCAGAGTAAGGGTCAGAGATGGCCAATACTACAGCTTTTTCAGGAAACTTTTTTGTGTACCTCACTTTTCACTTTCATGTTACAGTGCACAAGGATCCAGCTTCAAGCCCTCAGTCCCCACCTGCAGGGGAGAAAGCTTTGCAAGTGGTGAAGCTGGGCTTCAGGTGTCTCTATCCAATAAATAAATAAAGATAATAAAAAAGTTAACCTCCTTTTTCAGATTTGCAGTGCATTAAAAAAAACATAATAACTGACAAGTGATATAGCTGCAATTAATTGAAACAACAAAGAAACTAGAATACTAGTATTAAGCCTTACAACTTAGACATATGTTTTACAGCATATGTTTTTCTTTCTGAGAGAGAGAAAGAGAGTTTTGTTGGATAGTCCTGTTATCCACCGAGAACATCATCAACAACCACCATTTACTAGTGCTAAGGACAGCAGAGCTGGGGGTGCTATTATCCTTAGGTGCGATGTGTCAGGAAATCTATTCCCTACTGACAGACAGTGACAGTCTGAATTTTAAATCAGACCCTTCAAGACTCTTGCATTTAATTATGAAGTTCACATTCTTACCAATGTTCCTGTGCTGTGACTCAGCTGTTGGTGGAATCCTGATGACCCCTCAGAGAGTAACCCTCATTAAACATTTCCTCAGCCATGTTCCAGCAGGTACAGGCATCTGACAACTTAGACGGTTTGTTTCTTCAGGGCAATTTATTAACTTTCAGCTTTCTTATTTGCATTCCTGTTTTCAGGCCAGTCCCAGGCACCGTGCTTTGAAATGGCTGACCTCACCGCTCCTCAGCATCACCTGTCTAGAAGGGTCATGCATAACTATGGCGTCATAAGCTTTTCCACAAGTAAGGAATTAACACCTGGTTCAGTGTTCCCTGGAAAGAGGCCTTTTGCATATAAGTAAAAAAAACAATATTAAGGGGCTGGGCAGTAGCACAGCGGGTTAAGTGCACTTAGCACAAAGCGCAAGAACTGGCGTAAGGATCCCAGTTGGCGTTCCCGGCTCCACACCTGCAGGGCAGGGGGAGTCGCTTCACAAGCGGTGAAGCAGGTCTGCAAGTGTCTGTCTTTCTCTCCCCCTCTCTCAATTTCTCTCTGTCCTATCCAACAACAATAACAACTACAGCAAGGGTAACAAAATAGGAAAAATGGTTTCCAGGAGCAGTGGTTTGTGGTGCAGCCACTGCAGTGGTTCTAAATATTAGTCTCTCTTTCTCTCTGGATTCCAACATTAACAAAGAGTAGAAGAAAATGGCAGTGGGAGAAATATCAGCATATATGTCCTCCTGGCTTCTTCTAGCTAGAACTCTGCTGCTGGTAGTCATGGTTTAAAAAAAAAAAAAACTGAAGCTGACCTCTCTTCCTTGGATCCAGACCTTTCACTACATTTTATAGGATAGAGAGTGACATGGTCAGGTAAAACAGAAAGCAAGAGAGACAGAGATATACCTGCAGTACTGTTTCGCTGCTCATGAAGCTACCTACTTCAGGTGTGTGTGTGGGGGGGGTCATGGAACAGGGAACCTGAATCCTTGAGAACTGTAACGTGTGCACTCAACCAAGTGTGCCACCAATCAGCCCTACTCCTTTCCATTTTTAGGTTAGATCCAGGAACCCTTCCACGTACAGCTAGTTTGGAGAACATTATGAGTTATAGTTAAAAAGTCACTACAGTGGCCTAAAAGGCGGTGCAGTGGAGCAAGGCAAGACATGAAAGCCTGAAGCCATGAGTCTGATTACCAGACAACACACAAGCTGATACGGTCATGCTCAGCTTCTCTCCTAATTAACAAGTAAACCTTTTATTTATTATTATTAATTTTTTCTCCCCCCTTCCATTATTGTTGTTGCTTCTGATGTTGGACAGGACAGAGAGAAATGGAGAGAGAGGAAGGGAAGACAGAGAGGGAGAGAGAAAGACAGACACCTGTAGACCTGCTTTACCATTAGTGAAGCACCCCTCCCCACTGCAGGTGGGGAACCAGGGGCTTGAACCTGGATCCTTGTGCCTGTCCTTGTGCTTCATACTATGTGCGTTTAACCCGGTGGGTTGGGCAGGCAAAGTAGCTCACTTTGATGGAGAACTGTTTGGCCTTATGCAGGACCCAGGTTTGAGCCCGGCCCCCACCACACTGGAAAGAAAAAGCTTTGGTGATATATATAGTCAGCCCCCTCGTTCCTCCTCTATCTCTATCAAAAGGAGAAGAGAAGAGAGAAGGGAAAGGAAGGAGAGGAGAGGGGAGGGAAGGAGAGAAGAAGGAAGTGTAGAGAGAAGAGCTACTGAATTAACTAAACATAAACCTGTTTTTTTATGTTTATTTATTCCCTTTTGTTGCCCTTGTTTTATTGTTGTTGTAGGTATTGTTGTTGTTACTGATGCCGTCATTGTTGGATAGGACAGAGAGATATGGAGAGAGGAGGGGAAGACAGAGAGGGGCAGAGAAAGACACCTGCAGACCTGCTTCACCGCTTATGAAACAACTCCTCTGCAGATGGGGAGCCAGGGGATTGAACTGGGATCCTTTCATTGGTCCTTGTGCATAAACCTGTTCTTATGAGCTGCTGGGGTGGAGTAGAGGAAAGGTACCCAACTTTGGTTGTGGGTATAGGCTGTGGAAGCGTACATCTATAATCTTGGTCTTTTGTAGACCATTATTAAATCACTAATAAACATCAAATTAAAAATGAAATAAACTTGTGATTGTATCATTTACTTGGAAAGTCCAACAATTTATGTAAACATATTTTAAAAATCTTAAGTGTCTCAAATCAGGATTTACTATTAAGAAGTCTTTTCAGGGGGCTGGACGGTAATGCAGCGGGTTAAGCACACAGTGCAATGCACAAGGACCAGAATAACGATTCCATCCTGTTCGAGGCCCTGGCTCCCCACCTGTAAGGGGGGTCATTTCGCAAGAGGTGAAGCAGGCCTACAGGTGTCTGTCTTCCTTTCCCCTTTGGTCTCCCCCTCCTCAATTTCTCTCTGTCCTATCCAACAACAACAGCAGTCACAAGAACAACAATAATAACAGCAACAACAATGGACAAAAAAAAATGGCAATGAATTCGTGGTGTAAGCACCAAGCCCCAGTGATAATCCTGGAGGCAAAAAAAAAAAAAGTCTTGAGCAGGAGGTTATAGATAACGGATAAAAGTAACTAATTAGAAAGAGGAGTTAGGCTCCAACAGTTGAACTCTTGTTTCACGTTGAATCGTCTTGTAGGTAACGCAGACCAAGGTTTTTGTTTTTTTTTCTTTTTCCTTCCCCATTTTTGTTGCCATTATTGTTGGATAGGACAGAGAGAAATCAAGAGAGGAGGGGAGGACAGAGAGGGGGAGAGAAAGACAGACAGACACCTGCAGATCTGCTCCACTGCTTGTGGGGAGCCTGGGCTCAAATCGGGATCCTTGAGCTAATCCTTGCGCTTAACACCCTGCGCAACCGCCCAGCCCCCCCAGACGATGTTTTCATTAAAGACATTTCATTTGGAATTCTGAGCCAAGGAGAATATGGGACTGCTGTTTCTTTTCTTTTTCCTTTCCTTTTCTTTTTTTGCCTCCAGGGTTACTGCTGGGGCTCAGTGCCTGCACCATGAATCCACGGCTCCTGGAGGCTATTTTTTCCCCTTTTGTTACCCCCCTTTTTAAGTCATTGTTGTGTTTGTTATTGTTGATATTGTTGTTGTTGGATAGGACAGAGAGCACTCAAGAGAAATGGAGACGACAGAGAGAGGGAGAAAAAGACATCTGCAGACCTGCTTCACCTTCTGTGAAGTGACCCCCCCTGCAGGTGGGGAGCCGGGGCTCAAACTGGGATCCTTGTGTTGGTCCTTGTGCTTTGCGCCACGTGCACTTAACCCGCTGTGCTACTGCCCGCCCCCCCAACTAATATTTTCTTAATGTCACTTTAATAAGCACAAAAAATAAATCATTTACCAACAACTGCCTGTTATGCTGAGCCTAGACTTGTCTTTCAGGAGCTGGTGTGGATTTTTTCTATATTATCACCGTCATCACTATCCTTATAGTGACTGTTATTCCTATTAACAAGTATTTTTCTGGCTTGTCTTCTGTGATCTAGCATGGTACAACTGACTTACATTTATTCTATCAATCATTCATATTTTAAATTATATTAAGGATGCTCACCAAGAAACGATCATAGAATGTCTAAATAGCTCTTCTGAATTAGCTTCCCAAGGTCTGCTAGGAGTCTCTGGTCTAGTAAAAGTGAAATTAATGCCGTCCTCCCCTGCCTCCTTCTTTGAATGGTAGGATCTTTAGATTTAACTAAATGTAGATCTTGTTGTAGTTTAGTGCATATTGACCGTGATTTTTATATCCTAGGCATAGTTCTGATTTTAACGGCTTTGAACGCCTTTGAAGGTATGAACATAAGTATGGAAAAGTAAATGTAATGTACTAGGAAACAATTCGCACATATTATCCAACAGAAGAGAAGCATGACCTTTCCCATAAGGAGATAATTTCCTTAGAAGTTTTGTGACAGTGGTTTCAGAGAATTCTGTCCAGGGCACAGGACAGAACATCAGGGAAGATTGCAAAATGAGTCTGGCCACTTGAAAGGGAATGTACTGCAAAATGCTGCTTTCAGGTTCCCCACTGTACTTACTCCTTCCCACTGAAAGTAAGTATTCTGATGCCACCAGTGTGAACAAACTTAACTGATTGGAAATACCTAAATGACGTACTAGAATTACTTGTTCATATTATCCTTGGAAGCTCTGTGCAGAGGAATACAGGTTTTCTTTATGAACGTTATTTGTTCCTCTTAAAAAATATGAAGATTAGGATTTCCATTCCCTTCACTAGACTGAAAGTTCTGATGGGTGATTTAAAAAAAAAAAAAAGAATAAGTGAATACTGTTTTCTTTGATCCAGGCAATTTGTTCTGACTTACCATTGATCAGATTTGACAATTATTTACTTTAAATCTGTTACTTTAAAAAAAGAAAAATTTTTGTTTAAAATCTGACAGTACTCTGCTTGAGTATCCTGCAAAAAAGATCTCTCTCTCTCTTTTCCCTTCCACTTATCCTTCACTCTTGAATGGCACTGCCATCATCATCACAACATAGTTGATGTCCTCCAAGAGCCAGTCTGGTCTTCAGCTGGGTATTACTCCCAGAAGAAATGAAAGGGTCTGGCTTTGCACTGATTGGATTTGGATGGTGATTGATTGGACGGAAGTAGGACTGTGTAGCCACGCAAAAGGTTCAGGACTGAGCCACAGCTTAAACTCTAAAGGAGCTTTTACCAGTAGGCTCACAGCTATTAGATGCTTTTATATGAACAACACTTCTACCCAGGCTTGTGCATTTTATCTTTATTCTTTCAAATCCTGAAATTGCTTGGATAAGAGAAAGTTTATATTATATAAATATATATATATGTGTGTGTCTGTGTGTGTACACACACACACACACACACACACACACACACACACACACATACACACACATTTCTAAGAGCAGCCTGAACTTTTAGGGGAAATTGAAGAGGCTTTGTGTCAAGTACGGCTAAATCCAGCCTTTCCATATCAAACCTCTGCTAGAAAATTACTGTGCAGATGATAAGGCAGAAAGATATAATAAAAAGTGACTCTACTCAATTTACACTGCAATATTGGTATGACTGAATATTTTTCATTCAGGTGCCTGATAAAATCACTAAACTGTATTGCAGATAAATAAAGGAGGCTTCTGTCAAGAATAAACACCATTAATCATGAAGTCTTACCCTCTGAGAGGCTGTGCTATGCATCTGCACAAATACACCAACACAGCCAGCAGGCAGCACAGGCTGCCCTGCTCACACTGTTCCAGGCTCCAGTTGTGTTCCTTTTCATTTTGCCTGAATCCATCATTCAGGCAAGCGGCAGCATTCTGAAAACATTCACTTTCCATTTTAACTTCACAGTCCCCGGCCCACAACTAGGTCCGTTATTATAACATTTATGAACAAATAGGTGGATGCTTGAGAAAAAAAAAAAAAAACACCAAAAAAACCCACTTGACAGTGGTCCAGGAGGTGGTGCAGTGGATAAAGCATCTCAACCATGAGGTCCTGAGTTAAATCCTCGGCAGCACGTGTACCAGAGTGATGTCTGGCTTTTTCTCTCTCCTCCTCTGTCTCTCATTAATAAATAAATAAAATCTTAAAAAAAAAACCACTTGACAATAAGACAATTTTTTTCCTCTTGCTGCTTACAAACCTACATACACTTTATCACTTTATCCGCGAAAGGTGCTGACATCCACCACCATTAACGTGTTCTTGGTATAAAGTTAACACTATATAGATATTTATTCCCTTTTGTTGCCCTTGCTTTGTTATTGTTACTGATGTCGTCATTGTTGGATAGGACAGAGAGAAATGCAGAGAGGAGGGGAGGACAGAGAGGGGGAGAGAAATACAGACACGAGCAAGTTTCAAGTATCTGTTAATAAAATTCCGTTGCCTCATATTTTTCCTTTTATGCAAGGACCAGAGTGACTTAGGATAAAAGGTTGCCTGAAAACATCCCCAAGAGCTCTCTTAGTAAGTGTAAAGTTAAAGCCAAATGTCTTGTCATCCTTAACAGTAACTAAATTAAAGTGGTAACTTTAGGGGAGTTGGGCAGTAGCACAGCGAGTTAAGCACAGGTGGCGCAAAGCGTAAGGTCCTGCGTAAGGGTCCTGGTTCAAGCCTCCGGCTCCCCACCTGCAGGAGTCGCTTCACAGGCAGTGAAGCAGGTCTGCTGGTGTCTTCTTTCTTTTTTACTTATTTATTTATTCCCCTTTGTTGCCCTTGTTTTTTTTATTGTTGTAGTTATTATTGTTGTTGTTATTGATGTCGTGGTTGTGGGATAGGACAGAGAGAAATGGAGAGAGGAGGGAACGACAGTGAGAGGGAGAGAAAGATAAGACACCTGCAGACCCGCCTCACCATCTGTGAAGCGGACCCCCCCTCCGCAGGTGGGGAGCCCTCGAACCGAGATCCTTACGCCAGTCCTTGAGCTTGGCGCCAGTATGCTTAACCCTCTGCGCTACCGCCCGACTCCCAACTGCTGGTGTCTTTCTTTCCCTCTCTCTGTCCCTCCTCTCTCAATTTCTCTCTGTCCTATCCAACAAGGACAACATCAGTAACAACAATAATAACTACAACAATAGAACAAGGGCAACAAAAGGGACTAAATAAATAAATAAATAAAATTAAAAGTTTTTTTTTTTTTTTAAAGTCCCCGTCCCTAGTCCCTACCCGAAGAAGGAATGCTTCAGGAAGAGAGAAGCAGTGCTGCCAGTGCTTCTTTTTCACTCCTCTTCTCCTCTCCTTTCTATCTCTACTCAAGAAAGGATGGAAATAATAATGTCAGACAGTTTCAAATACACTTATATACTGCCACTATTGAGGGTTTATTTTTTCCTCTTTTCTTTCCATATATAGTTTACTTGATAGGTTAGAGAGAAATAGATAGGGAAGGAGAAGTAGAGGCGAAAAGAGAAAAGTAGACACCTGCAGACCTGCTGCACAGCTTGTGAAGTGACTCCTCTGTGGGGGGGTGGGGGGGGAGCAGGGGCTGCAGCCCCCAAAGCCAGTAACTTGTACGTGGTCATGTGCACACTCAAGCAGGTGCACCCCCACCTGGCCCCCTATTGAGGCGTTTAGTACAATCAGTAGGATGCTTTTCCAGGAATCTTCTCACTCCAAAAGAGACTTATGTGAGTGGCATTGCCAAGTGAGGACTGTTGACTCCATAAGGAAAGATGGGTCAGGAGAGAAATATAGACACCAGAAATAGAAATATAGGACCAGGGTGTTTTAGGTGTTTAGGACCACGGTGTTTTCATCGAGGCCTCTTCTAAATGTCAACGCATAAGGGAAAAGAAAGGACAAGCCTAAGTTATGGGATGTTAAGAAGGAGCTTGGGAGTCAGGCTGCAGTGCAGCAAGTTAAGCGCATGTGGCGCAAAGCACAAGGACCGGTGTGAGGATCCCTGTTCAAGCCCCCAGCTCCCCACCTGCAGGGGAGTCGCTTCACAAGCAGTGAAGCATGTCTGCAGGTGTCTATCTTTCTCTCTCCCTCTCTGTCTTCCCCTTTTCTCCATTTCTCTTTGTCCTGTCCAAAAGTGAGGACATCAATAACAACAACAATAAAACAAGGGCAATGAAAGAGAATAAATAAATAAATAAAATAGAAAAAAGAGACAGAAAAGATGGAATTGCAGAGAAGAAAGGCTAAGTGTTCAAGAATTCAGTTCATTTGTGGTGAAGCTGACAATGAGACGAAGGCCTGAGTTTACTAAGAAAATGACGTGTAAATGTGTCTTTAAGAGGATTATGTTGGCAGAATGGTCTCTTTCACTCTCCTTCTCTATCTAAAAAGGAAGAAAGAGGAGGAGGAAGAGAAGGAGAAAGAGGCTGAGGAGGAAGAGATGGAGAAGGAGATCATCAGAAGCCAAAATGTCAACAGAGTAATGTTTGAAACTTCTGAAATGACACTTTACTATACAAGCAAATGATGTGATGGTAAACCAATGTAGACAACATTATATTTACTGGGGACGGTATATGCAGAGGAGACTATTCATCAGACCTATAATCAGCTCTATTTACGACAGATATTTAACTGTGTTAACATGGGCAGCCTGAGGGCCAGGTGGCACACACCTGGGCTCAAACCATTAGTCCCCACCTGCAAGGCGGAATGCTTCATGAGTGGTGAAGCAGGGCTGCAGGTGTCTCTCTGTCTCTCTCCAATAATAAGTAAATAAAAATATTTAACATGGGCAATGTATAATGGTAGCTATAGTTCAGCTCACTGGATGATCTGTGTCCATACAGCACTCCCAGGAACTTTAATTCACATCTTCCAAACAGTCCCTGTGTAAAGAACAACATTGTGGGGACCGGGTGGTAGCGCATGGGGTTAAGCACATAGTGTGAAGCACAAGGACCAGCGCAAGGATCCTGATTCAATCCCCCTCTCCCCACCTGCAGGGGGGTCGCTTCACAAGCAGTGAAGCGGGTCTGCAGATATCTATCTTTCTCCCCCCCCCCTCATTTTCTCTCTGTCCTATATAATAAAATGGAAAAAATGGCTTCCAGGAGCTGTGGATTTGTAGTGTGGGCACCAAGCCCCAGCGATAACCCTGGAGGAGAAAGAGGAAGAAAGAGGAGGAGGAGGGGGGAAAGGAGGAGGAGGAGAAATAGAAAGAGGAGGAGAAGGAGGAGGAGGAGGAAGAGGAGGAGGAGGAGGAGGAGGAAGAGGAGGAGGGGGGAGGGGGAGAGGGAGGAGGAGGGGGGAGGAGGGGGAGGAGAAGCTTGACTCCACAGAGTGCATACAGAAATCCTCACAGCACTTACTGCCCACAGTGCACAACCATTCCAGGGATCACAGAGGTCAGACTCAAACAGTATAGTTCAATCCAGTGTGAGCAAAAAACATAAGGATTGCAATAAACCAGAAAGTTTCCCTGTCCACACTACATAGGGTCTTCCCCAGCTCTTTAAGATAGAAACTGCTGGGGGAGGTGCACGAAGTTGAGCACACATTCCACCATGCACCAGGACCCAGGTTCAAGACCCCAGCCCCTACCTGCAGGGGGAAGCTTCCTTCACAAGAGGTGAAGCAGAGCTACAGGCATCCTTATCCCTCTATTTCTCCCTTCCCTCTAGATTGCTCTCTGTCCTATCAGATAAAATAAATTGTACATAAGCGCACGTGGTGCAAAGCACAAGGACCGGCGTAAGGATCCCGGTTTGAGCCCCCGGCTCCCCACCTGCAGGGGAGTCGCTTCACAGGCGGTGAAGCAGGTCTGCAGGTGTCTTTCTCTCCTCCCTTTGTCTTCCCCTCCCCTCTCCACTTCTCTGTCCTATCCAACAACAACAACATCAACAACAATAACTACAACAATGAAAAACAACAAGGGCAACAAAAAGGGAAAATAAATAAATATATAAAAACTAAAATAAAATAAATTTGGGGAAGTCGGGCTGTAGCACAGCGGGTTAAGCGCAGGTGGCGCTAAGCTCAAGGACTTGCGTCAGGATCCAGGTTCGATCCCCCGGCTCCCCACCTGCAGGCAGGTCCCTTCACAGGCGGTGAAGCAGGTCTGCAGGTGTCTGTCTTTCTCTCCCCCTCTCTGTCTTCCCCTCCTCTCTCCATTTCTCTCTGTCCTATCCAACAATAATGACATCAATAATAACTACAACAATAAAACAACAAGGGCAACAAAAAAGGGAATAAATAAAATAAATAAATAAATTAATTAATTAAATTAATTTTACAAAGGGGAAATGGCTGTCAGGAGCTGTGGATTCACTGTGGAGGGGAGGAACTGCTTTGTAGGAAGAGGTATTTACACTGCTCATCATTTGTGTCATAGTGTGTTTAATAATCTCTGAGAAACTCTTTGGCTCTCTTTCTAGAAAGATCCGAGTCAAACTACTCCAAGGTGTGCTATCAATAAAGGTAGGCTCCCAGTACTATATACCCAACTGTCCTTAGAGTCAAGGTTCAGGTAAGAATAGGTGAACAAATTCCTGGTGGAAGTTCTATCCTTAAAATAACTGGATTTCATCTACCAATATTAGGATGATTTAGGGTTTGATGATGGTGGCACAGTGGTAGGGCCTGCATGTTACCACATGTATGGAAATGTTTTTTGGGGGAAGGGGGAGGCTGGTGTTTGTTTCTCCCAATATTAAAAAGTTCATCATGCATTATCTCAACAAAGAATTGAGGGGAGAGCATGATTATTCAGGTATTTTAAACTTTTATTTGGGAAAATTGAGAGCATTCCCATGTTAGGGTATATGAGAGGGGGGGAGGGAGAGGGAGATGCCTCTACCTTTCCAAGCAACAGCTGTAACCACTCCTATTTTCTGGGTGGTACCTTGTCTTTCAACAGAAGAACCCAACTTTAAGCCCCCTGTCCTACAGGGGGGACTGAAGCAGTGCTACCTACCTGTGAATCTCTCCCTCTCTCCCTCTCAGCTTATTTCTGTCTCTAAAAATAAATAAATAAACAAAAGAGCTATCATGATGATTACCTATAAGAATAGTTCATCTATATGAACAAAGGTGAAAAAACACAATGTGTAGTTTGTAAACTTTTTATCTCTCAGTCATAAACTGCACTTCAGAAAAGTGACATAGACACACACACACACACACACACACACAGGTAATGGCTATGGCTACATTAACAAATTTTCATTATTTTTTCATTATTTCAACACATATGGAAATGCACCTTGTGCAAATGATTACTAAATTCCTACACCATGTAAATTTAACTTAAACGGAGCTAATGAGTTCCCCTCCTACTCTGCTCAGGTTAATTTATGCTACTGAACTGGGGCATGTGTGTAATAACCGGAACTACCTCCTTCAAGGGACTTAATTCATATTGAAAAAGGAACCAAATGACTCCTAGCCTACTTGAATGATTTCTTAAGCTAGTGATGATTCAACTGCAGCTGTTATTAAACTGGAAGGAAGCACTACCCTGCTCACTAATGAGGTTACAAAATGTCTTTAGGTCTCCACGTGAGGGGCACTTAGCAAGTCCTCTGCTTGGCAGAGTCCCAGGGCAGGTCCAAGTAAGCTGTGGACTAATCACATAGGCCAGCGTCAAATGGACTGGAAGAATCTGGAGACCTGTGGCTCCCGAGGAATGTAATTCATGCAGAAAAGTGTAGTCAGAGCAAGGCTGGGGAACCTCGTGGGAAGAAAGCAAAATAAACAGTTCAACAAAGAAAACAAAGACGAGCCAATAGCCTTTTCTAAAGCTTGAGTACACTGAGCCTTCAGTGTTGGGTTTTGACAAAGGCCTCATCAAAGAACACCCTTGCAAAGCAAACAGACCAAGAAGGATGTTTCTTGCTGATACCCTTGGGGGGGGGGAGGGAGTGTATTCTACTTTTTACTCCTTCCAATTCAACTTCCACATACTTTTCCCCTTCCAACAGTGAAATCGTAAACAAGAGCAACCAAAATAACTATAATTAAGAGCTGTGTTTTATTTGACTTGGGGAAAGTTAAGGAAGCTAAGCCAAATCAGTTATCTTATAATGTATCATCTGATGACTCTTTAGATGGCTGGAAGGGTTCTCAAGTGCACCAATCACATAAATACACACACACACACACACACACACACACACACACACACACACACGCCTATGATCCACATCTTAATGAATGCCCCCCCCCCCCACACACACACACACAGGACAGAATGGAGCCTTTTGCAGAGACTGGACCTCTGCTTTTGTCACAGTTCCTCAACTCCCTGATAACCAGCAGCAACTTGAGCCAGAATCCTCATCTCTCAGTCTAGTAACATGTACCACTGCAGCCCTAAAAACCAAATTCTGTGGTGACCAGATCTTGATGTATTGAAACAAAATTAAAAGTACTTTAGACTTCCTCTCCCCACTGAACTACTTCCCTTGAATGGAAGAGCATGCAGTCTCTTCTTGACTGCTCCCAATGACAGGCGAAGGTGAGCAGAAGGAAACCAACGGACAGATGTGAGTGCTGTGTATGTCCTGCACATCTTCACGATCTGACTTTAGGTGCTGTGTGTGTTGGTGCGCATGCAAACTATCCAAATATGCAAAAAGTAGCATCCTGAGCATGCAGAACATAACATTAAAATATCTTAAATCCAGCATGCTAGGTAATATAAAATGCTCATAGTGTCAAGAGAATTGCTAAGATTAATCTGGCATATCCATGACAAACACAATAGGAAAACAAAAAACATTTAAATTGGAATCCCTTTTAGAGGTCTTATTGTTTTTTGTTACTGATTTACATTTTGACTTTGTTTCTGAAAATTTTAACTAGTGCAGTTTCAGGCCGTAAGTATGGAAACTTTGTTCCACAAGGGAGCCAGAAGATTACTTTAAATCAAAGCAAAAAGTATTTTTAGTAGGTCAGGAATTCTTTCGATTGACTGTCTTAAGTAAGACAGATGATTTGATGATTGTTTTGCAAATGAGGCAAATCACTTAACTGCAAGTCCCTCCCTTTCCTCACCTGTCCCATATCATTGAGATATATACTATTCACTTCTGATGAGGTTGGTAGTATTTTGGATACAATTTAAATATATTTAGTAGGTATTGGCAATTCTGTGGTTAGAAACTAACCCAGCCCCTGGTATTAGAAGATTTGCATTAACCTTGCCAGCCCTTGGAGATCACACAAGGTGTTGAGTTAAAGTAACTCTCACAGCCAGAACTCCTACTTGAGGGATGAAGAGGAGGGCATTGAGGTCCTTAAAACAATTCTCAGGTACAGACTAGTTCACAGGTGAATCTGTACAAGAATACTTTCAACCACAACATTATTTGTAGCTGTGCAAAAACTGTTATCAAATATCTATAATTTGCAAACATGTGAGGTGTTATATAACCCAGAACGTTAGGAGAATAGATCTTCTTCTAAGGTGACAGATATTTCTTTATTTTCTCAATTGAAAATGCACTTTTGTGTCTTAATGGAGTTCATGCCTTTCTCTAGATATTCTCGCCTGTCCTTACCTCTCCTCTCCTGGAGGCTGAGGCAGAGAAGATAGTCACCAATTCAGTTAAGTTAAAGTAGTAGGTAAACATGATACCAATTAATTTTTTATCTACCTAAAAAGTCATGACACCAATGACTACTTTGTTGATGTCTTTGACAGACATCAAAACCAAAAAAAAAAAAAAAAAAATTACCACGGTGTCTCATATTTATTTTCAGTATGGTTATTTAATAAATGTTCTACAAAAATATTCTGCTGGGAGTCGGGCTGTAGCGCAGCGGGTTAAGCGCAGGTGGCGCTAAGCTCAAGGACCGACGTCAGGATCCCGGTTTGAGCCCCCGGCTCCCCACCTGCAGGCAGGTCCCTTCACAGGTGGTGAAGCAGGTCTGCAGGTGTCTGTCTTTCTCTCCCCCTCTCTGTCTTCCCCTCCTCTCTCCATTTCTCTCTGTCCTATCCAACAACAACGACATCAATAATAACTACAACAATAAAACAAGGGCAACAAAAGGGAATAATAAAAAAAAAACTTTAAAAAAATATTCTGCTACCTTTGAACTCAGGAGTTTAATTAGAAAAAAATACTATCATTAATTTGTTTGGATCAAAAAGAAAGGAATAATGATAATAAAGAAAGGAAGGAAGGAAGAAAAGGAAAGGGAAGGAAAGAAAAGATCTCGATAATTTGTTACTTTGAATTTAAAAGTTAGCAAGTCCTGGAAACAAGCCTGCTAGCATCTTATCTACTGATGTATGAATTTCGCTGGGGGTAGAGGAGATACAATAGCCAAAAGGATTGAGTGACAGGCAGTCCTGTGTCATTGGCCTTTGTTCCCCAAGGGAAAGGTCTGAAATGAACTCAGCCTGCTGTGCAGCTATAGGAAATGGCATGCCTTTGTTTAGGTGGAAAAAATTGGGTTCTGTTACCTACGTGAGAGCGAGCTGACCATGTCTGAAGAGCTGTGAGCAGCTTCAGGCTGGGCAACATTTATCACTTAAAATTAGCATAAGAGTATTTTTCCCATTGTGACAAATCCTGCGAAAGCTCAGTTTTCTCAAGTGCATCTTCTGGAAAATAAATAAATAAATAAATAAACTGAATGGCAGTAAATTTCTGTTTTCTTTGAAGCCAGGCTTAACATGAGTGGAAGCATTGTACTCAAAGAAAAAAGTCTGTTACAGTTCAGTACCCTGCCCCCAAACCCCTGCAACAGGTTTGACAGCAGACTCTATAGAGTCAGCGGCGGCTTCCAGTTCAGTGCCTGTGAATACCTTCAGTCAATATCTACTCTCAGGCCCCACTGCTGAGTGCAACACAAAGAAATTTTATCCAAGAAGCTGGCACTGGGACTCCCTGAATATGCATTATAATTAGGGCCTGCTTTCTCTGCAACTGATGACTGAATTCACGATCTCAGACATTTAAAACAGTGCAAGACAGAAATAAGGAGTGTACTCTCCGAGTACAATTTTATTTGTCTCCTGTTCATTTCTGAATGTGAGCTAAAATGTGAGCATTGAATTTTTCACTACAAGCTCATTAAAACTGAAAAGTAAAAAAAAAAATTCTTTGGAATGGAATCTTTACCCACATTTTTCTTTTATTTTTTTGTTCTCTTTTTTTTTTTCTTGCTGTCAAAACCTCAAGATTCCACCATTCTCAACAGCCTGCTTTTTTCCCCCCTTCAGATAGAGTGAAAGGCAAAGACAGAGAGAGAGAGAGAGAGAGAAGAAGAAGAAGAAGAAGAAGAAGAAGAAGAAGAAGAAGAAGAAGAAGAAGAAGAAGAAGAAGAAGAAAGAGGAGGAGGAGGAGGAGGAAAGATACACCATAGCACAACTTCATCACACATGGAACTTCATCTTCTTGTAGCTCTTTCATATGGGGAGCAGCAACTTGAACTCAGGCCCTCACACGTGCAAAAATGTGCAACATTTTCATGCCTATACAGGAAACTATGGAGGTAGGTAGCGTAAAGTATCGGTTTGTGAAATTTTTCCTTCTCAGTTAACCCTGAGAAATGTTAACCAACAAGTCTCAACTGATATACAATGAAAAAAATGTTAGGAATAGCAGCAGTAAGGCCTAAAAGATGGAAATAAGATTCGCTGCATATGAGCATGGCAACAAAAGAAAATTATAGCAAAGGCAGACAGACTAAGAGATGGCCCTGTAGATAGTGTTGGACTTGTCAGCATGAGGTCCCAAGCTAGATTCCATCTTTGGCAATGCATAGTGGTTCTCTGTTTCTTTCTCTATCTCTCTCCCTTTTTATTTCTCTATTTATTAAAAAAGTAATTTTATGTATACTTCTATTAATTTGTACACATATAAATCACTATTTAATGAATATGAAAGGGAAAAATTTGATTGAATGTCTCAAAATTTTTAAATCACAGAGTCTTTTTAATACACAGGCTGAATCTTTGATATGTTGATTCTCTTTAAAGCTTAGACCAGGGAAAACAGAAGCAACCGGTGGCACAGCTATATACAAATAATGTCAAAGGACATAAATTATGGTGATGTTGTGTAGGATACAGGAAATCCTAAAAAAGGGATATTTCAAAGTTAACTCAATTGCCAAATAATGTGAGTATAGCAATAACTATTGCCTTCTTAAAATCTGAGACAGCAGGAACCTCCAGCTTCCTCTACAAAGCCTATTATCTCCCCCAGTCCTGGAACCTCTAGAGTGGGGCTCACTTTCCTGTATGCTTCTCTCATACCAAATGATATTGCATCCACTGATCCCAACCTGATCAACGCAATGAGTACCACTTCAGCATGCTTCACTTCAGACTGTGTCCAGAGACGTCAGGCATAGAATGTCAACCCTTCAGCCTCATTACTCCGGTGAGACCTTTCCTTTCATAGGATTCTCTAATTCCATTCCAGGTGGTTCACTTCCTAACAAAGTCCCAAACCCTAGATATAGACCAGGTCCCATGAGATAGAGCATATGTTCACATGTAACCATAAATTAGGGCAAAATATATACCTGAAAGCAAAAATACACAGTAGTCCGCAGTGAGTCAATATAAAGTTCCTAATGAAATAGTGTCTACTTAGACTTAGATACCCTCTTTTCACCTACTTCCTATTACAGTTTTCTCACTCACCCCAAAGCTAATCTTAGCAAAGCAAGGACTGCAAAAGCAGAATAAGGGCAAGAGACTGGCATACTTTAATGATGACTCTTTAGTCACTATCAGGCCACCCCATCTGTTAGGGCCCTATTCAGGGAGTCCTGAGATTCCCAAACAGACATGATGGGCCTAGACCTCAAATAAATCCCTCTCTCCATTGTTACTGGTCATCTCTATCAGGAACAATAAATTAGACCTCTTTGTGGGCCCCATAGAACCTTGTCCTCAACTTGGATCAGTAATGACAGAGAACATTCATCCTCCGAAGGGAGGATAGACAACATACTCTGTTATACCTGAGGAAGATGGGTCCTGATATTGGGGCAGCTTGGAAAATTCCTACTCATGACCACAAAGTGTGAGCTCAGATCTACAGAGACACAGAGGTCACATAGGCTCCTAAGCTGAATATGGGCCCCAGATCCCATCAAATGGATGGGGTTTACAGTCAACAATATTTATACCCCTTTCCCATATTAGGGAGCTACTCTCTTCCCTGATTCAAATTTCTGATCTTTTTTCCAGCCATGACATCATCTCCCCAGACAATAACTTGGATCCACCTGCATTTCACATTTCAGGCTCAGGGAAAAACAAACAAACAAACAAACAAACAAAAAACAGGCGCTTTGGAATATAACTAAAATATGCCTACTAGCTATCTACAAAACAGAGACCCTGCCACCCCCCACCCAACTCTTCATCTGCACTATTCCAGTCTTTAGGCCCATGATTGCTCAGCAATTTGTTTGGTTTTATATGTTAACTCTCTTTTCAGCCACCAGGTTCCAGATGCTAGCAGGATTTGACCAGACTTCCCTGGACCGGCAACCCCGCCAATGTGTCCTGGAGCTCTGCTTCCCCAGAGCCCCACCCTACTATGGAAAGAAGAGAGGCAGGTTGGGAGTATGGACCGGCCTGTCAAGGCCCATGTTCAGTGGGGAAGCAATTACAGAAGCCAGACCTTCCACCTTCTGCAACCCACATGACCTTGGTCCATACTCCCAGAGGGTTAAAAAATAGGAAAAGTATCAGGGGAGGGGATGGGATATGGAGTCCTGGTGGTGGGAATTGTGTGGAGTTGTACCCCACCTATCCTATGGTTTTGTCAATGTTTCCTTTTTATAAACAAAATTAAAAAAAAATGAAAGTACTTTAAAAAATTTTTTTATTATCTTTATTTATTTATTGGATAGAGACAGCCAGAAATTGAGAGGGGCGGGGGTAACAGAGAAGGAGAGAGACACCTACAGCCCTGCTTCAACACTCACACAAACTTTCCCCTGCAGATGGGGACCAGGGGCTTGAACCAGGATCCTTGCACATTGTAACATGTGCACTCAACCAGGTATGCAAAAAGTAATTTTTTTAAATAAAGAGAAAGAGGGCAAAGAGTAAATCTGGATATGGGGTGTCCTTTTAGATCAGATATATTCAGATACTAGGCAATTATATTTTAGTATCTGCAGGCACTAGTCATTGGGTATTAGCCGCTGTATTCTGCCTTGAATTGTTACTGATAACAGCTAATAAATAGGATTCGCTATGTTTAAATCATTTTGATTTTTTTAACAAAGCAGGTGCTGGGCTGGATTTGGTTGACAGTCTGGTCTGTGTTTATTAGATGGTGCTTGGAGAAAACTTCTCTGGTAAGGAGATATCTGAGTGCAAGGAAAGCTAGGGAAGAAAATTCCCAACACATATATTTAGCGATGTAGTCAAACATAGCTTATATTCATTCTTTTCTTTCTTAATCTTTATTTACTTATTCCCTTTTGTTGCCTTTGCTTTTTTTATTATTGTTATTGATGTCGTCCTTGTTGGATAGGACAGAGAGAAATAGAGAGAGGAGGGGAAGACAGAGAGGGGGAGAGAAAGACAGACACCTGCAGGCCTGCTTCACCGCCTGTGAAGCGACTTCCCTGCCGGTGGGGAGCCGGGGGCTCAAACTGGCATCCTTAGGTCGATCTTTGCGCTTTGTGCCACGTGGGCTTAACCTGCTGCGCTACCGCCCAACTACCGTAGCTTATATTCTTATAAGCTTAAATGCATCAACCATTGATCACTTTTTAAAAATTATCTTTATTTATTAAACATGTCTACATTTATTATAAGTGTCAGAAATTGAGAGAGTAGGAAGAAGGAGAAAGGGAGAGAGACAGAGAGACACCTGCAACCCTGCTTCACCACTCGCAAAGCTTTCCCCCTGCAGGTGGGGACCTGGGGCTCAACCAGGGTCTCTGCACGCTGTAACACGTGTGCTCAACCAGGTGCGCCCCCACCTGGCCTCCCATTGATCACTCTTTGCACATGTTTAGAAGGGTCTTCTGAAAATGTTACTTTTAGGTATTGCTCAATATTCCCACAAGTCAATGAATTTCAATTTACCAAAAACACACTCTGCCGATGCATATGTAAACTGTACAGTTGTTTACAGTCTACAAGTTCTACAGAAGCAAATCAGGTATATGTCTATTTATTTTCACACTAATAGGTTTATTAAGCTACAAGATTCTTTTCCTAAACCCCATCCTCTTCACATGGGAATTTGTACTAGGCAGTAACAGCTGGTGACACTGAAAAGTTCCTTCCAGAAAAATGAAAGTTAAAAGCAGTACGTCTTGTGGGAATGGATGATGTTCTTTAAATATATATATATATATATATATATATATATATATTGACTTTTTTTCCTGGGTATGGACACATCAGGAGTTTTTTTTTTTAAGTATTTATTATTATAAAGAACATCACCCGGGGGGTCAGACAGTAGCGCAGTGGGTTAATCGCACATGGCGCAAAGCGCAAGGACAGAGGTAAGGATCCTGGTTCGAGCCCCCAGCTTCCCACCTGCAGGGGAGTCGCTTCACAGGCAGTGAAGCAGGTCTGCAGGTGTCTATCTTACTCTCTCCCTCTCTGTCTTCCCCTCCTCTCTCCATTTCTCTCTGTCCTATCCAACAACGATGACATCAATAACAACAATAATAACTACAACAATAAAACAAAGGGCAACAAGTCAATATATATATAAATAAATTTAAAGAACTTCACCCATTCTCACAAGACATAATGCCTCTTCCAGAGTTATGCAAGGTTACAACCTTTGAGAAAACAGACTAATGAGGTCAGGTGGTGGCACACCTAGTTGGAACACACATGACACAATGCTCAAGGACCTGGGTTCAAACCCCTGGTCTCCACCTGCGGGGGGAAAGCTTCATAAGTGATGAAGCAGTGCTATAGGTGTCTATCTGTTCATCTCTCTCTCTCGTTTCCCCTTCCTCTTAATTTCTTGCTATCTCTATCAAATAAATAAATAAACAAATGGTAATATTAAAAGTAAATAAAAATAGATAACCAATAAGTAAAAAAGTACGACCAAAATTATTCTCTTCACTATTTGGATAAAGACTAAGGTTCTGTTCTTACTGATCCACACAAAATTAGTTCTATAAATAAACCCACTCACTGATTTTTTTTTAAATTTTACTTTTTTGACTGTGGCTTGATAAAGCATGTAAACTGACATCAAAGCATGTGATTCTTGAAGCAGGAGAGACACTCTGGTTTTCTACTGAGCTTATGTCCTGGTAAATTCGGTGGAAAATAATTTCCAGGGGGCCGGGCCACTTAATACTAAGTGCACATAGTATTAAGCTCAAGGATCCACATAAGGACCCAAGTTTGAGCCCCCACTCCCCACCTGCACTGGGGACGCTTCACAAGTGGTGAAGCAGGTCTGCAAATGTCTATCTTCCTCTCTCCCTTTCTATCTCCCCCATCTTTCTCAATGTCTCTCTGCTCTATCCAATAAAATGGGAAGAAAAAAAAATAGCTACCCGGAGCAATGGATTCATAGTCCTGGCAACAAGCCCCAGCGATAACACTGTAGGCTAACTAACTAAATAAATACCACTTCCCACATCCCTAGTTTTCAACTTGATGGAATTAAATAAACATAAAGTAGTAGTCATTTTGGAGTCGGGCGGTAGCACAGTGGGTTAGGCGCTCATGATGCAAAGCACAAGGACCAGAATAAGGATGCCTGTTCGAGCCCCTGGCTCCCCACCTGCAGGGGAGTCGCTTCACAGGCGGTGAAGCAGGTCTTCAGGTGTCTTTCTCTCCCCCTCTCTGTCTTCCCCTCCTCTATCCATTTCTCTCTGTCCTATCCAACAACAACGACAACAACAACAGTAATACTACAACAACAATAAAGCAACAAGGGCAACAAAAATAAAAATAAAAAAAAAAATAAATAGAAAAAATAATCATTTTATTTTACCTGACAATTCCCCAAAAGATATCTACATTCCATGTGATACTTTTCGAGTGCTAAATTTAAATTCCCAATTGTGAGTTCACAAAGGAATATCAATAAATCAGAATGTTATTTCTAGCACAGTATTTGAAACAAAATCTGTGTCTGTGCTCTCTTCACTGCTTCCCGTAGACTGTGGGTAACACTGTGAAAGTAAGGAGGGTAAACTAGAGGCATTCCATTTAATAAACTGGTTTCTTTAACCTAAGCTGACATATTTCCGTACATATTTATAAGGCTTGGTGGTTATTATTAGGCTGTAATTGCAGTTGTTCTAACACCTAATAAGCCATGGTTGAAAAAACAAAGGCAGGTTAATTTGTGATTTCCTCTACTCATTCAGAGGCAAATTAAGTGTCAAACAGCTAATACAGAACATATTTCATTTTATGAGATTTTAATTTAATTCTGCACCATACCGTTGATGCCTTAATATAGGGTGGTTTATCTAGAAAGAAGAGCAATTTATAAACCTCTTTCAATAGAATCTTTAATGATAGGATATGATAGCATAATTATCACAGTGCCTGCCATCCTTCTAGGCAGAGATCTATCGGTAGTTCCATCATCAACACAAATCCTATTTTCAAGAGGCTTATAATTTAAATCTTAAAGTTGGCACCAGAAGAACAATTATGTGTACAAAATAATGAGAATAGCTCCAAATTTGGCTTTCTTGTAATTAAAAATATTTATTCCAAAACCGATTAAGCTCACTTGGTCTCATTTTCTTTAAGACAATTATAGAGCAAGTACTTTGGAATTCAAGTTCTAGATAAATATAAATAATTTCACTTTCCAGGTTACACTACCTCAAGTAAGATTTTCTTTCTTTTCTTTCTTTTTAAGGGTGGGAGATTAATGGTCTACAGTATAATCTTTTTTTTTTAATTTTTTTATTATTGGATAGACAGAGAGAAACTGAGAGAGGAGGGGGAGATAGAGAGGGAAAGAGAGAGAGAAAGACACCTGCAGCTCTGCTTCGCCACTCATGAAGCTTTCCCCCTGGCAGGTGGGACCAGGAGCTTGAACCTGGGACCATGAACACTGTAATGTGAGCACTTAACCAGGTGTGCCACCGCCCAGCCCCCAGTATAGTCTTTTTTATTGCTGGGGCTCAGTGCCTGCACTACGAATCCAATGCTCCTGTGGCCATATTTTTTATTTTTTTTATAGAACAGAGAGAAACTGAGAGAGAAGGGGAAGAGGGAGAGGGACCTGCAGACCTGTTTCATTGAGTATTAAGCGACCTTGCCTGCAGCTGGGGAGCCGGGGCTCGAACCGGGACCCTTCCGCGAGTGCTTGCTCTTTAAACTATGTGCAATGAACCTGGTGCGCCACCGCCAGGCTCCCTATAGTATCGTCTTTAACACAAAGGCACTTTTAATCTCTCTCTCATAGGTGTCTGGAAGACACCAGGACTCCAATACCCCCTCCTCATCTTTTCCTTCTGCCTTCCTCCCCAGAGTTTTTTGCTTTGATGCAATGACTATACCCGAAGTTGTCCCTATGTTTGCTCTGTCATTTATTCTTCAGATCCACCAGATAATTCAGTACTGGTATTGCCGGAAATACCCTCCACCCCCAAGATAATGATGGGTATCTAAGTCAGTAGATACCCATCCAGAAGATGGAAGCACCCCAGGGATTCATGACAGAACTAGACCAGAACAAAAACTCAGGATTATTCAAAAGCCAAAGTGACTCCAATGTTAACCTCTAGCATCTGTTCAGAGTTTCTTTCTTTCTTTCCTTTCTTTCTTTCTTTCTTTCTTCTTTTTTTTTTAGAATTTCATTTTTTTAATATTTATTCCCTTTTGTTGCCCTTGTTTTATTGTAGTTATTGTTGTTGATGTTGTCGTTGTAGGATAGGACAGAGAGAAATGGAGAGAGGAGGGGAAGACAGAAAGGGGGAGAGAAAGACAGACACCTGCAGACCTGCTTCACTGCTTGTGAAGCGACTTGCCTGCAGGTGGGGAGCCAGGGGCTCGAACAGGGATCCTTAAGCGGGTCCATCAACGCTCTGCTCCACGTGGACTTAACCTGCTGCACTACCGCCCGACTCCCCCCGCTCCCCACCCCCCCCCACACACACTCACTTTTTTTTTTTCTAAGTGCTCATGGAAGTCTCCCTGCAACATAGTGCAGCAGGTAAGGCAGATCACTTCACTTCAGGAAGTGAAAGCAATCCAGAGTTGCGGTGGCTAAGGGGTACTGAATGCAAGCACTTTTGTAGAGCCCCTTAAAGAAAGTGCCAGCTCGGGGGCAAGCAGTGACGCAGAGGGTTAGCCTAGCCGCACATGGCACAAAGCTTAAGGACCCGCGCAAGGATCCAGGTTTGAGCTGCCTAGCTGCAGGGGGGTCACTTCACAAGCATGAAGTAGGTCTGCAAGTGTCGCTGTTTCTCTGTTCCTCTCTATCTCCCCCACCCCTCTTAATTTCTCTCTGTTCTATCCAAAAAATAAAAAGTTGGCCATAGAGCCCCAGTGATAACCATGGAAACAAACAAATAAAAAAAGAAAGTGTCAGCTCCACTTGGAAGTAGCAATAGGCATAGGGATAAACTAGAAAGGAAGTGAAGGCATAGGGATAAACTAGAAAGGAAGTGAAGGCATGAAGGCAGGATCATGGAAAAAATGAGGAAAAAAATATATATGTAGATATAGATAGATAGATACATAAGTAGATGTATGGATGTGGATATAAATTGTTATAGAATCAGGGCCGGGTGGTGGCGCACATGTTTTAATGTGCAAGGACCCAGGTTTGAGCCTCAGGTCCCCACCTGCAGGGGGAAAGCTTTCCAAGTGGTGACGCAGTGCTGCAGATGTCTCTCTGTCTCTCTCCCTCGCTATCTTCCCCTCCCCTCTCAATTTCTGGTTGTCTCTATCCAATAAAGATAATAAGAAAACAGTTATAGAATCACCCCATAACAATGATCTTGGGAGAACTATTGCAACTTCCAATATAGGGATAGGAAACAAGACGCTGATGACGGGAACTGTATCAATTATACCCCCTACTATCTTACAGTTTTATAAATAAATGTTAATGACTCCCCTCAAATCTCACCACAGTTCTCCTTTGGTATTCTCCATGCAGATACTGAGTTCAGGAACACCCCCTTCCTACAGACACCAAAATCGTAGTTGGCCTTATGTATCTTCAAACTCCATATACTCCCTCCCTGTCTCACAAAACTACCTGGCACCTGTCAACGATTGAAGCTGTGACCACAGAATTCTGTGATTAGGATAATATTTTTTCTTTTAAATCTGCCTGTAAGTGAAGCCAAGCAGTTCAGACCCTGTTGTTCAAGGGTCAGCTTTGTAAGCAAGAGTCAGTCACCAGAGACCCCGGCACGGCTGGAAGGCACAGCAAAAACAGGACTCTGCTCATCACTGTCTTCCAGACTGGACCAACATGAATGGGTGAACTGAGTACCTTTTATAAAGTGTCACTGCCCAAAAAACTTGAAGGAGGGGGGCAGTGAACAATAACTAGGAGAAGTGCTACTACAAAGGCACATGCAAGGTGTTAAGAGGAATAGCCTCTGTGAAATTCAGCGAAAAGTGACATTTGAATTAGACCTTGACAAAAGGGAATTGAAGCACGAGTGTACCAAGCAGAGAGGAAAGGACATCGGGAGTAGAGAGAATATGGCATATAAAGACACAGAGGTGAGACTTTCCTTAGCTTCCCAGAGCCCATAAACCAAAACGCATGGCCTCTGTGAATCTTCCACCCATGACCCTCCTAGAGCCACAGACTCGTGAGCTCACCTGTCTTTGTACCCACAGCAATAACATCCCCTCTTAGAACCTTCCAGAACTTAGGGTCAGCACTAACTACCAGCCTTACATTGTGAGTTTTTAATAACATATATATAGTTAAGGAGATAGAGGGAAATGTAATCAAAAGCTGCTAATGTGTCCTCTCAGGACTGACGGAAAAGGCAGGAAGTATTCAATTCTGTAAAATCCCAACATGCTCTTCTGAAATACAACCCCTCACCAGGATTCTCCAAGCTTGATCTGCCTTACCTTGAGGTGTTTTATCCCTGGGAGTTAACTGCTGCAGGCACATTGACCAGTGCTTAAAATACCTAGTGAGGGCGATGTGAGGGTTTGCTGCTATTATTCTGCTAAGTTTTTTTTTTTTTTTTTGCCTCCAGGGTTACTGCTGGGGCTGGGCGCCAATGCTTCCGGAGGCCACTTTTCCCATTTTGTCCTCTTTGTTGTCATTGGTGCTATTGTTGTTGGATAGGACAGAGAGAAATGGAGAGAGGAGGGAAAGACAGAGTGGGAGAGAACAACAGACACCTGCAGACCTGCTTCACCGCCTGTGAAGTGACTCCTGCAGGTGGAGAGTCGGAGGCAGGAACCAGGGTCCTTGCGCCGGTCCTTGCGCTTTGCACCACGTGTGCTTAACCCACTGCGCAACCGTCCGACCCCCTGAATTAAGGATTTTTACTTATAAGTTCATAATCCTATTTATTATTATTGGGGTTTTATTTTGTTTTGTTTTTGCCTCCAGGGTTATCACTGGGGCTCAGTCTCAGCACTACAAATTCACTGCTCCTGGTGGTCATTTTTTCCATTTTATCGGATAGAACAGAAGGAAATGGGAGGGGATGGGGAGAGAGAAAAATAGACACCTGCAGACCTGCTTCACCGCTTGTGAAGCATCCCCCCTGCAGGTGAGGAGCCAGGGTCTCGAACCCAGATCCTTGCACTTCTTATGTGTGCTTAACCGGGGTGTATCACCTGCCGGCCCACTCCTCTTCCATCACAAGGTCAAGTATAGTGACCTCAGAAGACCTTGCTCAGTCGATGACCTAGTTCACTCTGTGAAATCTGTTATGTGATCTTTTTTTTTTTTTTTTGCAATTGCATACAAAATCTGATTTAATGACTACGATATTGCAGAGACTGATGTCTGGGAGGAACTGGCCACTGCTGTCTCCAAGGCCAGACTTTCCTCTGAGAGCCCCGTGGTCTCGATCTGTACCTCCAAACCTTTTGCACAAGGAAATAAATGGCATGGCAGGCTTCAGTCTAAATTCAGAGCTTTCTCCTTTTTTCTTAGGTGCTTTTTAATTTTTTTAATATTTATTTATTTTCCCTTTTGTTGCCTTTGTTGTTGTAGTTACTATTGTTGTTGTTATTGATGTCATTGACAGAGAGAAACAGAGATGGGGAAGACAGAGAGGGGGGGAGAAAGATAAGACACCTGCAGACTTGCTTTACTGCTTGTGAAGTGACTCCCCTGCAGGGGGGAAGCAGGGGGGATCGAACCAGGATTCTTATGCCAGTCCTGGCACTTTGTGCCACCTGTGCTTAACCCGCTGCGCTACCACATGACTCCTGGTGCTTTTAACTGGTCTCTGAGTTTTATGGGAGTGTATTTCTTAGCAGAAAATACTTACTTGTATTCCAGTGAAAAGTGAGAGAATAAGTCACAAATTCCTGTATTCTCTGTACAAATACCCACTTCTCCTTTAATGCCCGTGGAAGTCTGCAACACAGATTTATTACTTACCTCCAGGCAAATCTGCTCTGAAATTACAATTCAGTAATGGGAGACGGATCCACAAAACTGTTGGTAAAATATTATATGTGTACTTGGGCATGTAGTTCGGGTTGTTAATATCAATTAATTCTGTTCACAGAGGAGGACTTGTTTTAAAACAACTTCATTTTTCTCTGGCACATATGTAATTACACAGCTGTAACTAATAGCCGTGGAGATGCAATCTACCATCTAAATAACCAGCATTATCCTTCAAAGTATTATTTGTGCATTTCTAACTTTGCTGTCTCAGAATGAAGGAGAATTACCAGAAATGACTAAATGTATACATGGATATGTATGGCACAGCTCCCACCAGAGACCAGTTCTAGCTATTACAGCAGATACCATTTTCTGGACAGTCTTATGTAAGCTCGCCATTTTTATCAATAGTTTGCAAATTCCCTACCCCCTTTCCTGACAAACCCCATGAGGTAACATTTGTCTCCAGGAGATTTTTTTCCCCCTCCTTCTCGAATATATGCTGTCACCACCATTCTTTTCTTTTATCTCTGTGTAAACCATGTGCTCCGTCACCATTGCCATTTTGTTTGGATGACATTCCCGTCAGTGAAATGACTGTGGTATATGTATGTACCACAGAGGCTATGAATTTTACCATAAAAAACTTCACTATAATTTGTCGTTATTCTTAGGACGAGACTTTTATGTAAGAGCATGAGAAACTTCAAACCTAATCTCAACCAAATATATATATATTGAATGGTCACCTTCCACGAAGCCTCGACTTTTAATCTAGTATTTATAGCCTGACAAAGCAAAAGTCAGCAAAATATATAGGAAGTACTTGTTAGCCACCTAGTGTGACAGGCATTCTTCAGCAAGCAGCGAGATCAGCTTCGGTGAGTTCAGGAAAAGAGAGATCTGCTGGATTTCCAAAATAAATCTTATATTTCTCTCACATTTTCAAAGACCAGTTCCCAGGCTGGTGGGGACAACAACAACAACAACAAACAGTGAGATTGTAAAAGATAGTATTTTCTTCTTTTTCGCGAATGAGTAAATTCATAGTACTTACACGTGCAAAGGAGGTATTGGAGATGGATCATAATGGTAGCGCCCTTCGTGATGTCTTGCGTCAAGGGGTACAGGAGGGTGGAATGCAGGAAAAAGATGAGAAGGGTCTGAAATTAAAAAAAAAAAAATCTGTATTAAAGAAATCCTTTGAAACAAAATTCCAATCCATGAAGCAATGCTTCTAGACAGCCTTCACAATTTATACTGAAACTACCCTATGAACCCAAGGAGGAACTCTTAAAAGTTTATGATGAGGCATGTGAGGGACCAGTGAATGCCTACACCTCAGGAAGTAGAATTGATCAGTGAAACTAAAGCTCAGAGATAAGTGAGCAAGAGTCCTAACATCTGCACCTATACTGGAGGAAAGTCAAGTGAAAAGATTTAGAAGAGGTTGAGGGCATAAGACCAAGAACGACAGATCACAAAATACTAGTGTTTTAATTGTGCTGTCCAGAGCTGTGGCATTTATAACCACATCCACGATGCTGTATAAGCATCTATTCCAACCCCTGGTAGAATCCATGACATTCAAACACATATATTTAGAAAAAGTAAAATGTAGACTCTCATCATATTTGTTCTAAGTGAGACGGGGCTCGGTGCTTGCATTGCGAATCCACTGCTCCTGGAGTCCTTTTGTCCCCCCATTTAGGACAGCGAGAAATGGAGAGGGGAGGGGAAGACAGAGGGAGAGAGAAAGACAGATACCTGCAGACCTGCTTCACCGCCTGTGAAGAGACCCCCTCTGCAGGTGGGGAGCTGGGGGCTTGAACCGGGATCCTTAGCTGGTCCTTGTGCTTTGCGCCACCTGCGCTTAACCTGCTGCACCACTGCCCGACCCCCAATAAATTCTTCACCAGCTAGGCTTGAAGAACTGAGCTGAGACTACCTGAGGGGGTCATTTGAATCAACAGAGAGGATGCTGCTCCCATTTACCTTGGACCCAGACCTCCCGGCTCAACTAAACCTTCCCAGGCTGGTGTTTCCAACACTCTTGTCTGTGTGCACTCCTCTCCCCCATGTACAGTACACTAACAGATGGTTAATTTTCTCCAACAAGCCTTTAAATAAACTCCCCCCCCCCTGATTCTCTGCAGACTGAAGTGAACCAGATTATTTCAATTTTTTAAAATTTTTTATTATCTTTATTTATTTATTGGACAGAGAAAGCCAGAAATTGAGAAGGGATTGGTTGACAGAGGGAGAGAGACACAGAAACACCTATAACACTGCTTCAACACTTGCAAAGCTTTCCCTCTGGGAGGGATTGAACCCAGTTCTTGCAAATGGAAAAGCATGCACTCAACCACGTGCGCCACTGCGTGGCCCCTGATCACATTTTATCATTAGAAGGATGGCTGACACTTCCTAACTAGTATTTAAGACTATCCCAGTGTGGAGATAGATAGCACAATGGTTATGCAAAGAGACTCTTTAATCTGAGGCTCCAAAGTCCCAGGTTCAATACATGGCACCACCATAAACCAGAGCTAAGCAGTGCTCTGATAAATAAAATAAATTGAAATTAAAAAATTTAAAGACTATCCCAAAGTTTTTTTTTAATATTTATTTATTCCCTTTTGTTGCCCTTGTTGTTATATTTTGTAGTTTTTATTTTTGTCTTCGTTGTTGGATAGGACAGACAGAAATGGAGAGAGGAGGGGAAGACAGAGAGGGGGAGAGAAAGACAGACACCAGCAGACCTGCTTCACCACCTGTGAAGCAACTCCTCTGCAGGTGGGGAGCCGGGGGCTCAAAGCAGAATCAAGGAGCCCAAAATACAGAGTATACCTGTTACAACAAGTATACAAAAATCACCATTCAAATCTCTTGGTAATCTGCACAGAGCCACGTTTTTTGCTATTACTCAAAATGTTCCCAGGAACATATATATACTGAACAAATTATGCCTAGACTTCAGGGTAACAGGTGATTGCCGACGATTTCAAATGAAGTACTGCGAGTAGGTTTTGAACAACTGCAGGAAGAAGCAATCCAGAAACTCTACGGGATTGGGACTGGGGGCGGGGGAGCCGGGGTCAGGGCAGACTGCGCGTGCGCACTGTACACTCAGGGTTTTGCTTTGTCCCCTCTCTATTTTCTTTTTGTCCTCCTCAGTTTTTCTTAGACAAGCATCTTTCTAACTGCAAACATGTTATTGCAGAAATTACAATGTCTTGTATTCCAGCTTGGCATTATTCTCTTGCTGTTTTTTTTTTTTTTTGAGAATTTAAAAAGTAAGGTTATGCCCCACCCACCCCCCAAAAAAAAAAGTAAGAGGGGTCCGGGCACACAGTGCACAGAGCAAAGACTGGTGTAAGGATCCTGGTTTGAGCCCCTGGTTCCCCACCTGCAGGGGGGTCGCTTCACGGGCGGTGAAGCAGGTCTGCAGGTGTCTGTCTTTCTCTCCTCCTCTCTGTCTTCCCCTCCTCTCTCCATTTCTCTCTGTCCTATCCAACAACGACAGCAAGAACAACGATAAATAACAAGAGCAACAACAGAGAAAGAATGGCCTCCAGGAGCAGTGGATTCATAGTGCAGGCACCGAGCCCCAGCGATAACCCTGGAACCAAACAAACAAAAAAACCTATTTGGAGATAGTTGATGGGGGTAGGGTGGGGGCAGGAGATAACTCACCCAGTAGAGTGCACACTTTACCACATGCAAGGACCTGAGTTTGAGCCCCTGGCCATCACATGGCAGTGCCACATAAAATGGAAGCTTTATGCATCAGTAAAAGCAGTGCCCTGGTGTCTCTCTTCCTCTTCTTTAAGTCTTCTTTCTCTTATCTTTCACTTACTGTCAAAAAGTGATGGAATATGTGAGTCAGGCGGTAGCGCAGCGGGTTAAGCGCACATGGTGCGAAGTGCAAGGACCGGCGTAAGGGTCCCGTTTTGAGCCCCCGACTCCCCACCTGCAGGGGAGTCGCTTCACAAGCGTGAAGCAGGTCTGCAGGTGTCTGTCTTTCTCTCCCCCTCTCTGTCTTCCCCTCCTCTCTCCATTTCTCTCTGTCCTATCCAACAACGATGACATCAATAACAACAACAATAATAACTACAACAATAAAACAAGGGCAACAAAAGGGAATAAATAAATTTTTTTAAAAAGTGATGGAATTTTGCAGGTACAAAGCTCTGTTGAACAAAAAAAGATAGAAAGAAAGGAAAAGATAAAAAAAGATAAAATAAAGTTGACAGAAGAAAGTAGATACCTAAAAGTTCCATGATTGAAGAGGGTCACTATAGTGAAAATGTGAACATACGCAGTATTTTGGATTATGGTAAAATACAGGTGTTTGAGGATGATAGAGAGGGAGAAAAGAAATGCACTTGGTATTATTACATCCTGTGATGTCATGATGAACGACATTGAAAATTCAACAAGTGAGAGATAACTACCTGTTGGTTTATCACAGTTTCTGTCTTTTATAGCTATATGCAGAACAACTGATTTAGGGTTGTTTTTTGTTTGTTTGTTTGTTTGCCTTCAGGGTTATCACGGAGGCTGGGTGCCTGCACTACAAATCCACTGCTCCTGGAGGCCATTTTTCCCCTTTTGTTGCCTTTGTTGTTTTTTTATTGTTGTTGTCATTGTTGGACAGGACAGAGAGAAATGGAGAAAAGAGGGGAAGACAGAGAGGGGTAGAGAAAGACACCTGCAGACCTGCTTCACCGCCTGTGAAGCGACTCCCCTGCAGGTGGGGAGCTGGGGTTCGAACCGGGATCCTTATGCCGGTCCTTGTGCTTTGAGCCATGTGTGCTCAACCCGCTGCACTCCCCCTCGCCGCCATTTAGTTTTAAGTGCACTACTTAATGACTTCATATTTTTCATGGGAAGTCCTCAGGTTTGGAAGGCCTGCATTCCACCACTGAGCTATCTCCCTTCTCCCTCAGCCTGATTTTAAATACTGGAGTAGGTCCAAATGAGTCATATTCAAGTCCCTGGAATGTGAACAGCGCGGAAGTGGCTCTGTTTTCCTGGCTTCCTTTTTTTACAGACTGCTGCAGTGAGAACCCATTTGCCACCTGCAGGTTTCAAACTGAATACATGCTGTCTGAGTTAGTAATCGGAAAAAAAAACACTAGAATTGTTGGTAAATAAAACATTCAATGCCTTCTTCTTCTAGCGTTTGCCCTTCTTCCGTAGCCAGTCAACAGCATCAGGTTGAGCCTGATGTAAAGTTTCGAGACCTCCTAAATGCTTCTTGTACCTACCATTTCATATGGCCATTTCAAGGGACACTGTGACAACTATGTCAGAGTTGGAAAGTATTTTCACTTCTTGGCACTTGGCTGTGTTGTGTGATTAAATTCTCTCTGTTAAATAAGTGGGTATTAACTATATCTGATTTTCTCTTTGTGGGTGAGAATATAAATTATGCCAAACACAAATCCAAATTTCTCATAGCCACAGTATTCACAATGTGTGAACTTACTATACACTCAGTATATATCTGATGTATTAAAAATGTAACAGTCATACATTTAAACAAATGTTTAAATTGGGCAAGGGTAGATATCATAATGGTTATGCAAAGAGACTCTCATGCCTGAGGCTCCAAAGTTCCAGGTTCAACCCCTTGTACCACCATAAACCAGAGCTGAGCAATGCTCTGGTAAAAAAGAAAAGGAAAGGAAAAATGTTTTAATTATCTTTATTTATTGGACAGAGACAGCCAACAGAGAGGGAGAGAGACAGACAAGACAGCTGCAGCACTGCTTCACCACTCACAAAGTTTTCCCCCTGAAGGTGGGGACCTGGGGCTCAAACCTGTGTCCTGGTGCACTGCAATATGTGCACTCAACCAGCTGTGCCACCACCGGCCCCATCATTACATTTTATATCAGTACTTATAATGACATTGCAATGATCATTATATGTACAGGAATGAAAACAAGTCAGCTAATCCCATAAAACAAGTATATCTAAGTGACAGATAAAACCTACCTATAAGACAATCACAGACAGTTAAAAGGCATTGCTGTCTTTTCATTTTCAAGAAATTATTCTAATGAGATTTTTAATTCTCATTCTCTCTCCCTTTCTCTTTTCTGAGTCACAGAGAAAATAACCAAGCATTGCTCAAGTATTTGAGAGTATTTGAGGGAAAGATGCAAAACACAATTATCAAGGCATTTAACAGTCATTTCTCACTGTTGAATCTGTCATGTCTTGTGATTTTACAAGTAAACAGTCAATGACGGGAGTCGGTGCCTTATAATAAATACTATTTGCAGGGGGGAAAAATGTTTTGTTTTTTCCAAGCAAAAATGAGATCTGCCTTCTGGACTTAGGTTAAATAAAGAACAACGAATTAATGTACGTGATTTGAATTTTACCACAGACATCTGGCTTTAGTTTAAGTATTTTCCCACTTCTATTGGTTTCCCCCTAGATTTAATTTAAAATATCTTATCTGGATTGATGAGGTCTGTGTGGACAATTATACTTTGTGTCAGTCATCAGCAGTAATCAGTAATCACACACCTCTTCAGTCTTTTCCTAGGCAAATGCCGTGAAACACCCCTCTTCCAATTCAAGACATGCTTGACCATAGCATTCAACAGTACACATGAAGTATAAAATAAGAGGTGAGCTTAGTTGGTATATTCTGTAATGAATATACTTTTAAAAAACATTCATCGTTAAAAATCTTCTTGATTCGAATAACCTGATGTCTCACAGGACACACACTATTACTTCTATCTATGCATCACCAAGCTAGGCTACTGTGTCTTTCAGCTTATATGACATCACTTCTAACATATTTTGGGGAGAGGGGGGAGGTCCTTTACCAGAAAAGGTTAAGAACTTCTCTTGCATCTTTGCTTGTCATTTCTATGTGGAAAAACACCAACCTGTTCCATCACAGGCCCAAGAAGCTGTCCAAGAAAACCCACATGACAAGAGCAGGCCTGTATCGCCAGCAACCACCATAATTATCCACCTCGCGGTTTATTATTTACACATGAGCAGCGCAGCTGTGGTGCATCATAACTCAAGTGTATGTGTAATAAGTTACCGCACCGCAGCCATCTCCTGTTCTGGCCCTTGACAAAACACCACATGATGACTTTTCCAAAGTCAGGCAAAAACTGCTGAAGCAGAAGGAAGTGCCACTAAACCTGGCTACCTCCTATTTATCATACAATTTCCTGACTGATGGTTCCACAAACCAGCTGCTAAGTGCTGTGTACTCTACTGTCAGCAAACTAACGGGCTAAATGGAAGACAGGGAGAATAATGTGCAGAACTGGTGGAATCAATTTTACTGAGGGAATTAAAATTCTACCAGGTGGGGGTGCGTCTGTGGAACAGTGGTAAGCAGTCAACTGTACATGCTTATGCGTGCAAAGATGATTTATTACAGACTTGCAAGAGGTTTGACTATTGGACCAAATTCCTCTTAGACTGAACCTAGATTCGAAGAGTGTGTGTTATCCGAGGCTTGAATGGAATAGTCTTTAAAGCCCATAGATAGGTAAATGGCTTGACTCATGTTGAAGCTGAGATGCTCTGTGAAAATACTTGTGCAGGGTACAGTTGTTAGTATTCGATTTCACGCTGGCTGTCATCACACTGCACATTAAGGGGGTCTCATTAGAAATGAGAGACATTGATTCCTTTTTTTTTTTTTTTTAAAGGTCTCTTCACAACAGTTTGAGTTGATCATAAAACTTGTAGCCAGGGCCGGGTGGTGGCACACCTGGTTAAGCACATGTATTACAATGTGCAAGGACCCAGGTTCGAGCCCCCGGTCCCCACCTGCAGGGGGAAAGCTTTATGAGTGGTGAAGCAGGACTGCAGGCGTCTCTCTGTCTCTCTCCCTCTCTGTTACCCTCTTCCCTCTTGATTTCTGGCTATCTCTATGCAATAAAATAAAATAAAATTTAGAAAAAAAAAAAAACTTGTAGCCAAGGAAAGATGCTTGGAGCCTTCTCTTCCAGTGCATCATTCTCCCAAGAAATAGTTTTAATGTCCTCATGCTACAAGAGCTCTTGGATATCCCTCTGGAAAAACTCTTTTAAGGTTAGCCATTTACATACAAAAACTGTAGGTTAAAAAAGGGGGGGATCAAAGTCTGCTCAGCCAGTGCCCTGAAGAAATAAGTCACCAAATGATACTTCAGTGGCCTAAGAATGCCCAGAAAACAGCACAGGAGAATCCACAAGAACCAACTGCCAGAAGTCCTCTGGCTTACTTAAATGCTGCAGTCATCTGTACACTGACTTTGAAATGTATTCCAGATCAGAGATGGAGATTAGTTTTCCTGCCGCTGAAACCAACCTGCTGTAGTAGAAGTTCCCTTGCTTCAAATTTGCTTAATCGTCAACCGTAAGTACAGCTATCATTAAAAACACATGAGCAGGGAGTCTTGCGGTGGCGCAGAGCACAAGGACCGGCGTAAGGATCCCAGTTCAAGCTCCCAGCTCCCCACCTGCAGGGGAGTCGCATCACAGGCTGTGAAGCAGGTCTGCAGGTGTCTATCCTTCTCCCCCCCTCTCTGTCTTCCCTTCCTCTCTCCATTTCTCTCTGTCCTATCCAACAACGACGACAACAATAATAACTACAACAATAAAACAACAAGGGCAACAAAAGGGAATAAATAAATAAATATTTTTTAAAAAGGTGAAATCACCATTAAAAACACATGAGCAACAACACTCGTTATATCAAAACCAAAATAACCCAATGAGCACCCATCAAATGAGGTCTTAAGTATGAGAAAGAGAGAAAGAAAAAAAGAAAACTTTAGCACTCCATTGGGATGGTCAAGAGATATCTAGTTTTCTCTCTCTGCCTCCAGGGTTATCACTGAGGCTCAGTGCCTGCACTACAAATCCACTGCTCCTGGAGGCTATTTTTCCCCCATTTTGTTGCCCTTGTTATTGTTGCCACTGACGTTGTTGCTGGACAGGACAGAGAGAAATGGAGAGAGGATGGGAAGACAGAGAGGGGGAGAGAATGACAGACACCTGCTTCACCGCTTGCGAACCGACTCCCCTGCAGGTGGGGAGCCTGGGGTTCAAACCCAGATCCTTAAGCCGGTCCCTGCACTTTGCGCCATGTGCACTTAACCCGCTGTGCCACCACCCAGCCCTCTCTATCTCTTTTTCTTTCTTTCTTGGGCATCTCCAGTGGCCACCTTGCTACCTAAAATACCTTTTCTGGGGCTCAGTAATCCAAGAAAAACATCATTATGTGTATGGACACCATTCTCAGACTTCCTGTTTCATTCAGACATGCTCCTATTCCTGCCCATAGGCTGGAAATTGCAGATGGACAGCAGGACTCCTGAAAGGAGCCGATGAGCCATCTCAGAGCACTGCCCAATAGGCCTGATGAAGAGTAGGCAGTAGCCAGGCACTCAGGACCCACCTGCACTGCTGGGAATGGAATCTACCACAGCTCAGGTAACAGCTTACGGACGCCCTGAGTATCCTTAGAGCACATACCAGAAATCTTCCTATTCTCACATGCATGTTGTGTGAAAATGGAACATTTGAAGAATTGTCAATGTTGATCATCTTATTTATAAAATCCTGACAATATGGTGTCATTTCAAGATTTTTTTAAAAAATATTTTTATTATTAGATAGACGCAGAGAGGAACTGAGAAGGGAAGGGGAGGGAGGAAAAGAGACAGAGAGACACCTGCAGGCCTGCTTCACCGCTTGTGAAACTTTCCCCCTGTAGGTGGGGACCAGAAGCTCGAATCTGGTTCCTTGCACATCGTAATGTGCACACTTCACCAGGTATGCCACCGCCTGGCCCTCGATTTCAAGATTTAACAACAACAACAAAAAAACTTATGAATTTAATATACTCTAGAAAGCTCAAAGATGCTTTGCATTGAAAATATTCTGTCACATTATACCACAGCAAGAGACTACCTTACAAAAAATATGCCATGCAAACTACTTGTACTGGCCAGTTTTTGTAAATAAAGTCTCACAGGAATATGGATGTCAATTGACCTATGCTGGTACTGCTGCTATAGCTGGATCAGAATACATCACCAACTCATAGGGAGAACCTACGAAACAAGGATAGAAAGGGACACAGAAGGACAACAAAAGGGAATCAATAAATAAAGATTAAAAAATGAAAAATGAAAAAGAAAGGGACACAGAGCAAAACACAAAGTCAGAGTTGGGCTGAGTGTGGTATATTACCTCTAAGCGGAGAAGGAGGGGATGGGGGGATAGAGAGGGGTGGAAAGGGTCTGGGGTCTTGGTTCATGATGGTGGAAAGGGCCGAACTAAGTTGGGGATGAGAATATTTTGCAGGTACAACCACAGAGAGATTGCTAGAGAAATGCACATCCAGAAGACAAAGAGATACGCCCTCACACCTGTCAGAACGGCATGCATTGAAAAATTAAAGTCAGGCAGTCGGGCGTTAGTGCAGTGGGTTAAGCGCATGTGGCACAAAGCACAAGGACCGGCATAAGGATCTCAGTTCGAGCCCCTGCCTCCCCCCACCTGCAGGGAGTCGCTTCACAGGCGGTGAAGCAGGTCTGCAGGTGTCTATCTTTCTCTCCCCCTCTCTGTCTTCCCCTCCTCTCTCCATTTCTCTCTGTCCTATCCAACAATGACGACATCAATAACAACAACAATAATAACTACAGCAACAATAAAAAAACAAAGGCAATAAAAGGGAAAATAAATAAATATTAAAAAATAAAGAAAAAGAAAAAAGTCAGGGGTAGATGACATAATGGTTATGCAAAGAGACTCTCATGCCCAAGGCTCCAAAGTCCCAGGTTCAATCCCCTGCACCAGCATAAGCCAGAGCTGAGCTCTAGTAAAAAAAAAAAAAAAGAAAGAAAAAAAACCCTATTTATGTGGCCCAAGAGGTGGCACAGTGGATAAAGCATAAGGATTCGGGGGGGGGGGGGGGGCGTCCGCTTCGCAAGTGGTGAAGCAGGTCTGCAGGTGTCTTATCTTTCTCTCTCCCTCTCTGTCTTCCCTTCCTCTCTCCATTTCTCTCTGTCCTGTCTCAACTGCAGAATTAACAGTAGCAGGTAGTAAAATGTGAAAAGAAAGCAATGTTTTACATTTAACAATGCACAATTATGCTTATTTCCTCACTGGATCCTCCTGGCTTCATTATCAGTCAACTGGTGCCTTGTCCATAATTTGTTCATAAAAGCTAAATGGGGGGGGGGGGCAGGGGAGCTGGGCTGTGGTGCACAGGGTTAAGCAAGAGGTGCAAATCCGGATAGGCCAAGGATCTAGGTTGGAGCTCATGCTCCCCCCCGCCTGTGGGGGTGGGGTGGGGTTGCTTCACAAGTGGTGAAGCAAGTCTGCCTGTGTCCATCTTCCCCTCCCCTCTCAGTTTCTCTCTGTCCTATCTAATAAAATGGGGGAGGCCACCAGGAGCAGTGGATTCATACTGCTGGCACTCACTGAGTCCCAGCGATAACCCTAGAGGCAAAAAAAAAAAAAAAGCTAAAGGATCCATTCAAAGGGGCATACACTAAGGTATCAGATACAGGTTGGTGCTCTTAGCGGTGTACTTGAGGAGTACACCATCATCTAGCCGCCCATCAGAGCCCAAACTCAAACCTTTTCCTGAGGTCTGAGCCATGAAAACAGATGAGACAAACACACCAAGTCTCACCTCTAATAGCAGGTGACACAGACTATCAGGGAAGGCTCAATCACAGAGAAAGATTAATCGGGGGCCAGGTGGTGGCATATTGCCATGCTCAAGGACCCAGGTTCAAATCCCCAGCCCCCATTTGCAGGAGGAAAGCTTCATGAGTAGTGAAGCAGTGCTCAAGTGTCTCTCTGTCTCTGTCTGTCTCTCTCTCTATGTCCCCCTTTCACCTTCATTTCTGGCTGTCTATCCAATAAATAAAGATAATAACAAATAAATTTAAAAGTGTAGAAAGATTAACAGTCACCAATCAGAGCCATCTTAAGAACTACTTTGAAGGAGATAAAAAAAAAAAAAAAAAAAAAAAAACAGTAGTGGCCTGAAGAGTGTGCTGGTTGATGAGACAAAACTCAGATGAGAAAAGAAAATAAAAGTCACACCATGGCCCAGGCCAATCTCCCACCTGAGCACTGTGGAACATTCCCATCCACCTAACAGGCCTCCAACTACAAATAACTAGAAAACACCCAAAGCAGTCCCACTGACTCTTCAGACTCTCCCTTGTGCAGGCTTCTCCACCCTTCCAGCCTACACAGGGCCAGTTCCCAGAAGAACCCTCATCCCCTGGGCCTAATTATAGCTCTGAAGTTCATCTTCTCGCTCTAAGTCGTAGCAGACAATGGTGGGCACTCAGCAATAAGCTCTCCACTTGGGCCTTTTCTGAGACTATGTGTCCTTTCCCACCAAGGAAATGCTGAGGCTCCAGTAAGTTCAGGATACTTAAGCAGGTCGCTAACACCCATATGGAAAAGGCTCTTTGACACAAAAGGTTGGAGGTCAAAAGTTTAAAAGCTCATGACAGAAATGACAGAGGCTCCTCAGCTCCCTGCCCTCCCCCTTTTGTCAATAACATCAAAGGCCCTGGCCTATTCTTAAGGCTGTTATTGTTATGCCTTTGGAATCCACTGAAATTCCAGCATGTTTATTGCACACTGGGAGCATTGAAAGACCCCACTTTCAGCTTGGAATTCTCACTGTCCAGGAACATGGCAAAGCAGGACCGCACAAAGCTTTTAAGCAAAGAGATTATTTTAAGGGTTCTTTTCACTGTGATTGTAAATAGAAAGGCAAACAGAGTAACTTCTTGAAAGGATGCGCAAACAAGTCAGAAGGGAGAGAAGCCTGCACTATCATAGAAGAAAAAAAAAGAAAAGAAAAGCTTCACATTTAAGATTGTAAGCAAGGAAACAAGCCTTCCTCCCCCCCCCACCCAATTATCTTTAAATTTCTCATTTCTCTGCAGTCCTATAGGAGGATTTTACTTACACACACACACACACACACACACACACACACACACACACACACACTACTGTCAATACGAGCACTGACACTTAACTCACTGGAGAGAAGTATCTTTCTCCTTGAGAGTGGTGTCTTAAGGGCAGTTGCAGCATTTTGTACTGATGGAATCTTTGCAGAGATGGTGGAAATTCGCCTTGCCTGAAACTGCCTGTGGTCTGTTTGTAAAGCTGAGGTGACGGACTCATGATGCTACTAGCACGGGCCCCAAAATGGATGAAATTCAAATACAGAATTCAAACCTCAGAAGTTTGTTATCATTCTGCACTTAAATACTCTCCATCCTTTAAATATATATATTTTATTTCTTATTTATTTATCTGAAAGAGACAGAGAAATCGAGAGGAAGGGTAAATTAGGGAGGGACAAAAAGAGACTGGCAGCACTGCTTCACAGCTCTTGAAGTTTTTTTTTTTTCTTTTTCTTTTTTCTCCCTGTAGGTGGAGAATGGAGGCTTGAACCTGGGTCCTTGCATACTGCAACATGTGTGCTCCACCAAGTTTGCCACCAACCAACCCCTCTCTTCGCCCTGACTACCCCCATCTGGACTGACACCTTATAAGTTCTCTGATTATCAGAATCAGGTGACATTCCTGACTATCACACTCCTACTCTGCCATGAACAACTCCCAAGTTGCATGCTTACAAGGAAGGAAAATCCTCAAGTCATTCTCTGTCCATGCATGTCCCTCAGTGTGCAGATTTAAAATTAAACAAACAGGGAGAAAAAATGAAAAAAATGTCCCTGGGGAGTTGGGCAGTAGTGCAGCGGGTTAAGTGCACGTGGCGCAAAGCGCCAAGGACCAGCCAGCGTGAGGATCCTGGTTTGGGCCCCCAGCTCCCCACCTGCAGGGGAATTCATTCACAGGTGGTGAAGCAGGTCTGCAGGTGTCTATCTTTCTCTCCCCCCTCTGTCTTCCCCTCTTCTCTCCATTTCTCTCTGTCCTACCCAACGACAACATCAATAATAACAATAATAACTACAACAATTAAACAGCAAGGGCAACCAAAAGGAATAACTAAATAAATATTAAAAAGTGGTCTGGGAGGTGGCACAGTGGCTAAGGCACTAGACTCTCAAGCATGAGATCCTGAGTTCGATCCCCGGCAGCACATGTACCAGAGTGATGGCTGGTTCTTTCTCTCCTCCTATCTTTCTCATGAATAAAAAAATAAATTCTAAAAATAAATAAATAAATAAATATAAAAAAGAAAGAAATAGGAGGGTATAGGATATGAAGTTCTGGTGGTGGGAATTGTGTGGAGTTGTACCCCTCTTATCCTATGGTTTTTGTCAGTGTTTCCTTTTTATAAATAAAAATTAAAAAAGAAAAGAAAGAAAGAAAGAAAGAAAGAAAGAAAGACCACAACCACTTTTGTGCTGGCTCAGAACTATGCCACGTTCCGAGCTCCAGTCCTGCAAAGTTCACAGTTGTGGGTTCCTCTCATGTTGCTTACTCTACCTACTCTACTCTGCTCCCTCATCTGGCTTCCTAGCCTTCCTATTCTAACTTGTTTTAAAACGATGAATCAATTTCAGATTTTCTCTGATGGGTTCTCACGGTAATGACCCGGGGCATATTAATCACACTGCGAGCCAGGGGTCCCTTGTCCTGGGGCCCCCATCTTTTGATGCAATGCCCTTACATACACATAGAGGACAGAGACCATTATTTCCCTCTTTCAGTCCAGACAAGCTACCATGCTTAGGAACTGCTAACGGAAAGTCATATTGCCAAGTGTACTAACTACTTTAGGGATACGGAAGCACGGTGGATTTTTGTCAACAAATGTACTCTGTCAAACAGCAACCATCAGGGACATTTTTTTTTCTTTTCTTTCTTTCTTTTTTAATATTTATTTTCCCTTTTGTTGCCCTTGTTTTTCATTTTTTGTTGTAGTTTTTACTGTTGTTGTTATTGAAGTCGTGGTTGAATAGGACAGAGAGAAATGGAGAGAGAAAGGGAAGACAGAGAGGGAGAAAGACAGACACCTGCAGATTCGCTTCACCGCCTGTGAAGCGACTCCCCTGCAGGTGGGGAGCCGGGGGCTGGAACCGGGGTACTTATGCGGGTCCTTGCGCTTTGCGCCACGTGCGCTTAACCCACTGAGCTACCACCCGACTCCCCAGGGACATTTTTGTACACCCTCCCCCACCATCCAATGCACAGCTATCCTGATCATGCCCCTCATGCCACAAACTTCTGTGTTTCAACATCCATTCCTTTGCCAATTTCTGCAGTGATTATGCTGCCCTTGAGGGTTACTCCTCCCAGGACTCAGAACACTCTCAGCTTGAAGCCTGATTCTTTCCACTTGCTGTCCAAAATCAGAAGGCCAGTCATTTACCCCCACTAAATTCAGGCTCGTTACAGTCTTTATAATATAAGACAAAGTTTAGTGGGTATGGCCTTCCACAGTAATTGTCCGCTCTACATTCTATCATGCTTATGAAAATGTATCTCGGGAGTCGGGCAGTAGTGCAGTGGGTTAAGCGTAGGTGGCGCAAAGCTCAAGGACCTTGTAAGGATCCTAGTTTGAGGGCCACCCCCCACACCCCACCCCACCCCGCTCCCCACCTGCAGGGGAGTCTTTTCACAAGCAGCGAAGCAAGTCTACAGGTGTCTATCTTTTTTTTTCTTAATTTTTTATTATCTTTATTTATTGGATAGAGACAGCCAGAAATCAAGAGGGAAGGGGGTGATAGAGAGGGAGAGAGACAGAGAGACACCTGCAGCCCTGCTTCACCACTCATAAAGCTTTTCCCTGCAAGTGGGGACGGGGGCTCATTATTATACATGAGCTTAAACCAGCTGTGCCACCATCTGGCCCCGTGCAGGTGACTTTCTCTCCTTCTCACTTTCCCTCCTCTCTCCATTTCTCTCTGTCCTATTCAACAACGAAGACAACAATAATATCTACAACAATAAAACAACAAGGGCAGCAAAAGGGAATAAATAAATTTTTTTAAAAAGAAAGAAAATGTATCGAATTTAAGTATCTATTGTATAGGCTTACAAAGAGACCTTACAATACGGATTATGGCATATATATATATATATATATATATATATATATATATATATTTTTTTTTTTTTTTTTTTACTTATAAAACAAGACCAGTAAGACCCAGTTCTGTCTGGGTCTAACAGTACTAAAGTTTCGGCTCACAAAATTATCCAAGTGACATCACAATTTCTAAAGCTTTTCCATTGCATGGGGCCGAGTGGTGGTACAATTGATTAAGTGCACATATGACCATGTGCAAGAATTTGGGTTTGAGCCCTGGCTCCCCACCTGCAGGAGGGACGCTTCATGAGTGGTGAAGCAGGTCTGCAGATGTCTGTCTTTCTCTCTCCCTCTCTATCTTCCCCTCCCCTTTCAATTTCTCTGTCTTGTCAAATAAAGAAAGACATAAAAGGGGGGAATGGCTGCCAGGAGCCATGGATTTCTAGGGCCAGCACCCAGTCCCAGCAATAATAATAGTGGGGGGGAAATCCATTGCTATTTCTGAGTCATTTTCCTTCAATATAGAAATTCGGGGACAGGGCGGTGTGGTGCACATGGTTGAGCACACGTGACAGTGTTCAAGGACTTGGGTTCCAGCCCCTGGTCTCCACTTGCAGAGGGAAAGCTTTACAAGTGGTGAAGCAATACTGCAGGTGTCTCTTCTCTCTCCCTCTATCTCTCCTACCCTCTCGATTTCTGGCTGTCTCTATTCAATAAATAACAATAATTAAAAAAAAAAAAGAAATGCAATGTAACATTGATAGAAACATCCTTGATATATATTTTATAAATATATATATTTAACCAGAGCACTGTTCGGTTTTGGCTTACGGTAGTGAAGGGGCTTAAACCTGGCACTTTAGAGCATCAAGCATGAGAATCTGCTTGCATAACCATTATGCTATCTATCTATCCTCCACCCTTTTACTTAAGTATCTTCCATCTACCTTATCTGACTGCTCTGTTCATGTTTCGGCCTTTGCATCTAACCTTTTTACTGATCCCAAGTCATTTGTTTCTAAGCAATTTTTACAGAAGACCCAAAGGCCTCTATCCCCTAAATTCTAGATTCATCACATCACAGTGTTGCCAGCTCAACCAATAGGGAACAGAAAAATAATGATAGCAAACAAACAACTACATTTCGGGAGGCAAGTGGTGTCATACCTGGCAAAATGCACGTGTTACCATGTGCAAAGACCCCAGTTGAAGCCCCCTTCCCCACCTGCAGGAGGAAACCTTTATGAGCTTCTTTCTCTTCTTTCCTTCTCAATTTCTATCTATCTATCTATCTATCTATCTATCTATCCAATAAATAAATACACTCTACTAATAACCATTATGAATGAAACGAATTACTTTTTACATGATTCATATATTTCTCATTATTGCTACGTGTCAACTCAATAAAGCGGGTATTACTGCCCTTATTTCACAAGTGAGAAAACAGAAAAGACAAACAGTTGAGGGAACTCAAGTAGAAATTGTCAAAAGTTATGGAACTTATGGAGCAAGTCAGTATGACTGTAGCCCCCAAAGTTACAGCAAGGTAATGAGATGTAGCCCCCCACCCCCACCCAGCAGATCAAAACTTAGTTTAACAATCCAAAGTTGTCCTCTTGAATTCTTAATCACTGCTGACCCAAGGCACAGTCCTGCGATTCCTTTTGCATTGAATCCCACAAATAATATAACTGACTCTGCGAACAGTTGTATTTCCCCATAATGCTCCCAGGCACAAAACTAGAAGCAGCAAAAAGACCTTTGCTGCCTGTCCACGCAGTCTGCATTCACACCCCACTTTCATCCTGAAGTCCTGAGGGAGAAGCAGGTACAGCCTTCCTCCATGTTGGCCTACCTGCAGCAAGCCCTCTGGTCCAGACACCCCGGCAACACAGACACTTCTAGACACGGGGTCTTGCACAGCTGTGCCGGGGCCGGGAAGACACAGGAGAAGCTGGGGACGGAACTCCATTAGGATATTACATTTCTTGCCTTCACCTACCACCCGACAAGCCATCCTGAGGGCTAACTGGCTCGTTTTAATCAAGACTGAATGAAACAGAAGTCTCTCTGCACATAAATAAATCACAATTACTAACTCAAAGACCTGAATGGCCCTCTTCTCCCCTGTGGCTGCAAGAGAGGCATTCCCAGACCCAGCAGGGTGAGCACAAAAGCCCCAGACTGGCCAGCAATATCCGTTCAGCTAGCTCCGTTTATTATTTAAACAGTTCCTTAACGACTCTTCCCGGAGGTGAGGGAGGCCAAATTGTTTTCCTTCCCTTCACAAAGCAGATATGCATGGCTTATTTGAATGTCTCCAAAGTTTACTTTAGTCCCCCTCCAGCTAAATACCTTCCTCTGCAGAGTGAAACAAACAGTTCACTTCATTAGAAAGGCAAACAATTTAGGGAGAGAATACCAGCACTTGAGAGGAATACCAGCACTTGAGAGGAACCAGGCTGGGCCTAAACCCTCTGCCCAGGAAACAGGGCCTGGTGCTCAGGCCCAGGCAGCAGCGCGTGCAAGTCACTTCAAAAGCCTTTTTACAAATACTTCACACATTCACTGGTAATTAACAGATAACCCCACAGAGATTATCTGCCAGAAGGCCAAGGACTCTAGAGGATTATCCACAAGACTGGAGAGGGTTCAGAGGATGGGAGCCAGGGCATTTACCCCCATTTCCCTCTGAAAATACAAAATAAAATCATCTGAGAAAACACTGAAGGGAAAAAGCTAAACCCTCCCCCCCCCCCCACTGAAAACAAAGAAGTCTGTTTTAATAAACACTAATCAATAAAGATCTCATTAAAATAATAACCACTTTCATACCAGTGGCAAGTTTTGCCTTGGCAGTAGACACACTGCTGTACAGAACAGCATGGGAGCATGATGCCTGGGGTAGGAACCTGAGATTTCAGCGCACAAACAGAAGTCGCTGCTCTCCTAAATCAAGACTTGGCGGCCAGGAGGTGGCGCACCCGGTTAAGCGCACATAGTACTAAGAGCGGGAACCCAGGTTTGAGCCCTTGATCCCCACCTGCAGGAGGGATGCTCCAAAAGCAACGAAGCAGGTCTGCAGGTGTCTTTCTCTGTCCTTCTCCACCTCCTTTTCGTCTCTCAGTTTCCCTGTCCTGTCCAATAAAAATAAGAGAAAAAGTGGATTCGTAGTGCAGGCGCAGAGGCCCAGCAATAACCCTGAAGGCAAAAAAAAAAAAAAAAAAAAAAGACGAGGTGAAATGGAAAAAAAAAACTGGAGGGGGGGAAGTGTCAGAGTATGAACAGCCAAGAATCTACTTTTTCAGCAATAGCTGCAAACTCTAGCACTGAATGGCTCAATGGCCCATGGAAGCCAGAAGCAATCTTGGCAAAAAAAAAAAAAAAAAAAAGTCAAGTCTGACTGCTCCAGACAGCGCTGTCCACCACTTGGCCAGTGAACCCTTTACAAATGGAGAGAGCCCCACCCCTACCTCCAGTCTCCTCACTGCCACTGCATCTCAGGACCTCAAATCACACTTATCCATTCAGGGCACAGGAAACCACCTCAGATTCATATTCAAAAACACAGGAGAGCCTCGCTTTTATTACTTATTTATTTACTTGGTCATTTACTTATTGCCTCCAGGGTTATGGCTGGGTTCTGCACTGCTCCTGGAGGCCATCCCCCCCCCCCCCGCATTTTATTGCCTTTGTTGTTATTGTTATTGCCGGTTATTGCTGCTGCTATTGTTGAATAGAACAGAGAGAAATGGGGGGTGGAGAGAGACGGGGAGAGAAAGATAGAAGCAGCAGACCTGCTTCACCACTTGTGAAGAGTCCCCCCTCTGCAGGTGGGGAGCCGGGGGCTGGAACTGGAATCCTTATACCCACCCTTGCATGTGGCGCCCAGTGCGCCTAATCCACTGAGCTACCGCCCAGCCCCCTCATTTTTATTTTTAAGAATGGCAGAGAGACAGCACCACCACACACATAGACATATCACCACATTGGACAGCCTTACCTATCATAGTTGTTTTAGGGGATTATCCGTAATTTGGTTGTGCTGGACAGGGTCAGATTAAGCAATTCTAGAACTCATGGCTCTTAAAAATTTGGTAAAAACTCAAATGCCAAATGTAATAAATCATACAAGTCTCTATTAAAACTATAAATCACTCGTGAAATTTAATATCGTCACAGAGTAATTAAGTGCTAATGTAATAAATCTGCAGAAGAAAACAAACACCATGATGCATAATCATAAGAGCAGAGGAATGCTTATGTACTAACACTTCAAGACAAATTCTTGTGCCCAAAGAAAAGTTTGTCTGTACTCCTATCCACAGTCAGTGAACCTCAAGAAAGTAAAATAAAATGTGAAAGGGCCACATTCCAAATAAACTCAAGACTGAGAGCCAAAAACGTCTGCCTTTCTCCAAGGCAGAAAAACAGCAGCACAAAAAAATTTACTGTCTTACCCTGTCAAGAAAAAATAGAAAGAAGCAAGAGAGAAAGAAACAAGAAAACACTGGTCAAAGACAGATCAGGGACTAGAAGCATCTGAAGGCTAAACTGATGGCTTACGAAGGAGTCACAATGGCGGCATGCGCAGCGGGTTAAGTGCAGGTGGCGCAAAGCTCAAGGTCCCGGTTTCGAGCCCCCGGCTCCCCACCTGCAGGGGAGTCGCTTCCCAGGCGGTGAAGCAGGTCTGCAGGTGTCTATCTTTCTCTCCCCCCTCTCTGGCTTCCCCTCCTCTCTCCATTTCTCTCTGTCCTAGCCAACAACAATGACAGCAATAACAACAATAATAACTACAACAATAAAACTACAAGGGCAACAAAAGAGAATAAATAAATATTCAAAACAATGTTTTTAAAGAATCACAAGGGGCAGGTGATGGTTAGTCCAGCAGACACACATGTTAC